>NC_085139.1:35144247-35334247 GCF_024139115.2 Armigeres subalbatus | reverse complement strand
GTTTTACAGAATGGCTGATTTCTGAAATACTTTGAAGGTTTACACTTATTCAGTGGAATAAAATCAAAATAACATTTTCAAACCATCGCCAACTTCAAACTTTTTTTTTTTCGATATACGCCATTGTTGATTTTCATGTAATTGCTTTCACGCCCAGCTGCACTTCGCGTGGTGAAATTTTGTATCGCTCCTGTATTTTTTCTTGCAAAACTTTTTCCGTACAGAATGGTAAGGTTGAACAAGTCACTGTAGATTATTCTTATGCATAACAGTTTTCCATGGTGTCTAAATTTCCTTTTTATTTTGTTATAACCCTCGCTTTGCTATCCCTTTCTTTTGCCTTGATTTCGTTATGTGCCACCATCGTGTTTGGCTAAAACTGCTAGACTACAACAACGCTTGATTTGATTTAGTAACCCGAATTGCTGATAAACGAATTAAACTAAATTCCAAATTTCCAACCCCAAACAATGGACGACGAATTGTGCGTAGTCGCCGGATATGCAAGTGTGGACAAATGACTATCTCCGAGGCACAGGCATGGAAATGTACACCGAGACGCTCAGTCCGTCTTTCATTGGCATGCCATTTGCGCAAGCCACAGAGTAAGTTGAGGCATCCGAAGTAAAACCAACAATCTTCTCCACCAGCAAAAGAACCACCCTATTTCGAAAGTACTTCTTCTACTTCTAACTACTACTACTACTACTACTATTGCTACTATTACCACCACTACAAAATACTAAAACAAATAGCGATCTCTACCGTTTGTATCTATATGAACCACGTTCACCAGAAAGAAAAAAAAAGTACCGGTTAGAAACGGTCACGACACTATCACCACTGTTAGTCGTGTGTGTCTGTAGAGAACACCCTTTTTGTATTCGTGTCTGTACACAATCACCACAATGCAAAACGTTCGAAGCAGTTCGAAATTACTGAACAAATAGTCGATGCTAACTATCGAGTTAGGTTAGGTTTCCGAAATCGAACGAGGCACCCCGAGATCAAGTATCAAAGTTAGGAGCAGTCATGTTAGCAACCGTTTCAAGTAAAGGAAGTGATATGTGTGTTTGTCGATGTCTTTGTTTGTATCTTCAATGCTTTCCTGCAAGTTTTACCAAGCAATATACAGATTCGGTTCGCTTCACCACTCCCTTGTTTCTGCAATTATAAAGGCTTCACGACCACATCTGCACGCACCGGTCTCATTGTTTGACAGTTGCGCCGAAAATTCTATTTTAAGCAGTTCTGCATACACCCTGGCTCATTGTTTCACTTTGAATGTTTGCGTTTTGAGTTGTGTTTTCTATTCAAGCTGTAATTTTTAGTTCGATTTAAATTATTTCCAAGAATTGTTGTCGAATTCTTCAAAAACACCACTCATAAATAACTTGACCCTTGATAACTTGTTTACCCAGAGTTTTGAGAATATCGTTCATTGCGGTGATAATGTGCATTTTATTACTAAGAGTACAGATCCATCCAGTAGCATTTGAGTTTTATAATGGTTTTATGAAAGTCTTGTCAAGCAAATAATGGCTTTCATGACCGTTATAAAATCAAAAATGTTACTTGGGATGTGGCTTGGTGGGACTCGAACTCACAGTCCCCTACTCTCTAAGTCTTGGTAACTCCTAACACTACGGGACCACTTTGTGGTCATCAGAATCCGAGTACATCCGCATATTATCGTTAGCTCATTTGTTTTCAAATTGAGCATCCATCACATGTGTTTCTCAGTTTTAAACCCATAGTCATTCGAGCACAAATTGGTCATTATCTAGAACGTCAACTTACTTAGTCATCTTTCATCATTTTAAATCCTTGTCGTTTATAAATTCCTTCCCTGTTTTTAGGAGCTTGCCCTTCATAATCGCCTAGATTTCTTTCCTATTGGGCAAAGCTCTGGCGAGTTAACGGCGCATTTGCCTTCCAGAGAACAAAAAACAACATTGTTGGCTTCGTACCACTTTATCGTCGGTTTTGATACGATGCCAGTTCCGGCCAAAACAGAGTGTCTCCTTCGTGGGATCGGAGAAAGGGTAGGCACTTTTCTTTATATATTTGATAATAGTGCCGGTCGTTATGCACGGCTTGTTGTATTCGCCGCACTCACAGATCGCCTGCCACACCTGGCGACCTTCTTCTTCCGGAACTTCCCCAAAGTGATATTCTATCCTAAATTGAAATATGTCCGAGAGAATTTCCGAAATTCTTCCGAATTTTCAGAAAAAAATTTGTACAGAATTTCCTAAGTGAAATTCTTCCGAATTTCCGTAGAGAAATTCTTCCGAATTTCCGAAGAGAAATTCTTCCGGATGCCCGAAGGAAAATTCTTTCGAATTTCCGTAGGGAAATTCTTCCGAATTTACGTAGGGAAATTCTTTCGAATTAGCGAAGGGAAATGATTCCGAATTTCCGATGGGAAACTTTTCCTAGTTTCTGAAGCGAAATTCTCCCAAATTTCCGAAGGAAAATTTTTCCGAATTTCCTAAGGGAAATTCTTCCGAATTTCCTAAGGGAAATTCTTCCGAATTTCCTAAGGGAAATTCTTCCGAATTTCCGAAGGGAAATTCTTCCGAATTTCCGAAGGGAAATTCTTCCGAATTTCCGAGGGAAAATTCTTCCGAATTCCGAAGGAAATTCTTCCGAATTTACGATTTCCGAAGGGAAACTCTCCCGGATTTCCGAAGGGAAATTCTTCCGAATTTCCGAAGGGAAATTCTTCCGAATTTCCGAAGGGAAATTCTTCCGAATTTCCGAAGGGAAATTCTTCCGAATTTCCGAAGGGAAATTCTTCCGATTTTCCGAAGGGAAATTCTTCCGAATCTCCGAAGGGAAATTCTCCTGAATTTCCGAAGGGAGATTCTTCCAAAATTTCCGAAGGGAGATTCTTCCGAATTTCCGAAGGGAGATTCTTCCGAATTTCCAAAGGATTTTTTTTTCCAAATTTCCGATGGAATATTCTTCCGAATTTCCGAAGGGAAATTCTTCCGAATTTCCGAAGGGAAATTCTTCCGAATTTCCGAAGGGAAATTCTTCCGAATTTCCGAAGGGAAATTCTTCCGAATTTCCGAAGGGAAATTCGTCCGAATTTCCGAAGGGAAGTTCTTCCGAATTTCCGAAGGGAAATTCTCCCGAATTTCCAAAGGGAAATTCTCTCGAATTTCCAAAGGGAAATTCTCCCGAATTTCCGAAGGGAAATTCTCCCAAATTTCCGAAGGCAAATTCTTCCGAATTTCCAATGGGAAATTCTTCCGAATTTCCAAAGGGAAATTCTTCCGAATTTCCGAAGGGAAATTCTTCCGAATTTTCCGAAGGGAAATTCTTCCGAATTTTCCGAAGGGAAATTCTTCCGAATTTTCCGAAGGGAAATTCTTCCGAATTTTCCGAAGGGAAATTCTTCCGAATTTTCCGAAGGGAAATTCTTCCGAATTTTCCGAAGGGAAATTCTTCCGAATTTTCCGAAGGGAAATTCTTCCGAATTTTCCGAAGGGAAATTCTTCCGAATTTCCGAAGGGAAATTCATCCGAATTCGAAGGAAATTCTTCCGAATTCTTCCGAAGGGAAATTCTTCGAATTTCGAAGGAAATTCTTCCGAATTTTCCGAAGGAAATTCTTCCGAATTCCGAAGGAAATTCTTCCGATTCCGAAGGAAATTCTTCCGAATTTCCGAAGGAAATTCTTCCGAATTCGAAGGAAATTCTTCCGAATTTCCGAAGGGAAATTCTTCGAATTTCCGAAGGAAATTCTTCTTCCGAATTTTCCGAAGGAAATTCTTCCGAATTCGAAGGAAATTCTTCCGAATTTCGAAGGAAATTCTTCCGATTTCGAAGGGAAATTCTTCCGAATTTCCGAAGGAAATTCTTCCGAATTCCGAAGGAAATTCTTCCGAATTTCGAAGGAAATTCTTCCGAATTTCCGAAGGAAATTCTTCCGAATTTCGAAGGAAATTCTTCCGAATTTTCCGAAGGAAATTCTTCCAATTCGAAATTCTTCGAATTCTTCGAGAAATTCTTCGAAGGAAATTCTTCCGAATTTCGAAGGAAATTCTTCCGAATTCCGAAGGAAATTCTTCCGAATTTCGAAGGAAATTCTTCGAATTTCCGAAGGAAATTCTTCCGATTCGAAGGAAATTCTTCCGATTCCGAAGGAAATTCTTCCGAATTTCCGAAGGAAATTCTTTCGAATTCCTAAAGGGAAATTCTTCCGAATTTCCGAAGGGAAATTTTTCCGAATTTTCGAAGGGAAATTCTTTCGAAATTCCGAACGGAAATTCTTCCGAATTCGAAGGAAATTCTTCGAATTCGAAGGAAATTCTTCCAATTCCGAAGGGAAATTCTTCGAATTTCGAAGGAAATTCTTCCGAATTTCGAAGGGAAATTCTTCGAATTCGAAATTCTTCCGAATTCGAAGGAAATTCTTCCGAATTCGAAGGAAATTCTTCGAATTCGAAGGGAAATTCTTCCGAATTTCCGAAGGGAAATTCTTCCGAATTTCCGAAGGGAAATTCTTCCGAATTTCCGAAGGGAAATTCTTCCGAATTTCCGAAGGGAAATTCTTCCGAATTTCCGAAGGGAAATTCTTCCGAATTTCCGAAGGGAAATTCTTCCGAAATTCTTCCGAATTTCCGAAGGGAAATTCTTCCGAATTTCCGAAGGGAAATTCTTCCGAATTTCCGAAGGGAAATTCTTCCGAATTTCCGAAGGGAAATTCTTCCGAATTTCCGAAGGGAAATTCTTCCAAATTTCCGAAGGGAAATTCTTCCGAATTTCCGAAGGGAAATTCTTCCGAATTTCCGAAGGGAAATTCTTCCGAATTTCCGAAGGGAAATTCTTCCAAATTTCCGAAGGGAAATTCTTCCGAATTTCCGAAGGGAAATTCTTCCGAATTTCCGAAGGGAAATTCTTCCGAATTTCCGAAGGGAAATTCTTCCGAATTTCCGAAGGGAAATTATTCCGAATTTCCGAAGAGAAATTATTCTGAATTTCCGAAGGGAAATTATTCCGAATTTCCGAAGGGAAACTTTTCCGAATTCCCGAAGGAAAATTTTTCCGAATTTTCGAAGGGAAATTCTTCCGAATTTCCGAAGGGAAATTCCTTCGCATTTCCGTAGGAAAATTCTTCTGAATTTCCGTAGGGAAATTCTTCCGAATTTCCGTAGGAAAATTCTTCCGAATTTCCGTAGGGAAAATCTCCTGAATTTCCGAAAAGAAATTCTCCCGAATTTTCGTAAGGAAATTCTCCCGAATTTTCGAAGGGAAATTCTACCGAATTTTCGTAGGGAAATTCTACCGAATTTCCGTAGGGAAATTCTACCGAATTTCTGTAGGGAAATTCTTCCGAATTTCCGTAGGGAAATTCTACCGAATTTCCGTAGGGAAATTCTACCGAATTTCCGTAGGGAAATTCTTCCGAATTTCCGTAGGGAAATTCTTCCGAATTTCCGTAAGGAAATTCTTCCGAATTTCTGTAGGGAAATTCTTCCGAATTTCCGTAGGGAAATTCTTCCGAATTTCCGTAGGGAAATTCTTCCGAATTTCCAGAGAGAAATTCTTTCGAATTTCCGAAGGGAAATGCTTTTGAATTTCCAAAGGGAAATTCTTCCAAATTTCCAGAGAGAAATTCTTTCGAATTTCCGAAGGGAAATGCTTTTGAATTTCCAAAGGGAAATTGTTCAGATATTCCGAAGGTTTTTTTTTTCTAATTTCCAAAGAGAAATTCTTCCGAACTTCCAAAAGAAAATTCTTTCGAATTTCCAAAGATAAATTCTTTCGAACTTCCAAAGATAAATTCTTTCGAACTTCCAAAGGGAAATTCTTTCGAACTTCCAAGAGGAAAAGCTTTCGAACTTCCAAAGGGAAAATCTTTCGAACTTCCATAGGGAAATTCTTTCGAACTTCCAAAGGGAAATTCTTCCGAACTTCCAAAGGGAAATTCTTTAGAATTCCCAAATGGAAATTCTTTCGAATTCCCAAAGGGAAATTCTTTCGAATTCCCAAAGGGAAATTCTTTCGAATTCCCAAAGGGAAATTCTTTCGAATTCCCAAAGGGAAATTCTTTCGAATTCCCAAAGGGAAATTCTATCGATTTTTCAAAGGGATTTTTTTTCGAATTCTCAAAAGGAAATTCTTTCGAATTCCCAAAGGGAAATTCTTTCGATTTGTCAAAAGGAAATTTATTCGAATTCCCAAGGGGAAATATTTTTGAATTCCCAATAGAAAATTCTCTCGAATTTTCATAGGGAAATTCTTTCGAATTCCCAAAGGAATTGTTTTTTGAATTTCCAAAGGGAATTTTTTTCGAATTCCCAAAAGGAATTTTTTCGAATTCCCAAAGGGCAATTCTTTCGAATTCCAAAAGGGAAATTCTTCCGAATTTCCAAAGGGAAATATTTTCGAATTCCCAAAGGGAAGTTCCTTAGAATACCCAAATGGAAGTTCTTTCGAATTTCCCAAGGGAAATTCTTTCGCTTTTGAATTTCTTGAGGGAAATGCTTTTGAAATTTCAAATGGAAATTCTTCCGAATTTCCAAAATATATTTTTTTTAATTTCCAAAAGGACATTTTTTCGAATTTCCAAAGGGAAATTCTTTAGAATCTTAAAAGGGAAATTCTTCAGATTTTTCAAAGAGGAATTCCTTCGAATATCCGAAGAGAATTTTTTTCGAAATTCAGAAGGGAAATTATTTCGAATTTGCGAAGGAAAATTCTCCAAAGCTCCGAAGGAAAGTTCTCTCAAATTGCCGAAGGGAAATTCTTCCGAAATTCAGAAGGAAAATTCTTCCGAATTCCCTAAACGAATTCCAATTCTTCCGAGTTCCATAAGGAAAATCTTCCAAATTTCTGAAGGTTAAATCTTTCGAATTTTCTAAGGAAAGTTCATTCCGGAGGGAAATTGATCTGAATTTCCAAAGGACAATTTTCTGAAATTCACGTTGGAAATTTTTTCCATTTTTTCGAAAGGAAATTCAACCATTTTGATGAAGGGATACACTTTCGAATGTCCAAAGACAAATTCTTCCGAATTTGCCTTTGGACAAATTTCAAATGCAAATTGTTTCGAATTTCCAAAGAATCTTTTTTTCCCTTTTTTAAAATAATTTTGTTAATATCAAAAGAGAAATTATTCTGAATTTCCAGATCTAGATTCATATGAATTTCAAAGGGGATTTTTTCTCAATTTTCAAGGGAAATGCTTCCGAACTTACGTAGGAAATTAATCCGAATTTCGGAGAAATATTCCTAAGTTAACTTTCAAAGTTCCAATCCAATATTTATTTTTCTTTTTTTAGCTATCAATACATCAACCAATTGAAGCGACGAGTCTCAATAACACGTGCCAAATACATAGGAGATTTCCAATAAGTCTCCACGTATTTTAGTGTATAATCGTACTCCCTTTAGTTTACCTCAAATAAAATGCTTTTCCTAAAAACAAGATTCTTCATGCAAAAGTATGCCTCCCTTTGCTTACAATTTATCGCTTTCAGTGTGCCTCGATGATGAAATCTATTCATAATTGCCTCCAAGAACTTGGCTTGAAATCATGCTTCCCTTTTTTCTTCCGTTGCCATTGTCCATGCTCGCAATAGATGGCCTGTGTAAATAAGAAGAAAAAAAACGGCGCCGCGTAGTAACGAATGATACTATCCGAACGGTTTTTACATTCTCATGAGCTCAAAATGAGTTCATTCGTTGGACTAAGGCCTAGCGGAAAAATTGCTTTGGAACCAGAAGATGTTGTTGATTTCAAATCAAAGGAAGCAATTATTCAATCTTCCATCAGTATAGGTGTGTTCGTCCATGGGTCACTTTTTAGGAAGGTTAGCTTCCTATTACATAGGTGTTGAAACCAGTCATCCAGGTATTTCCCCCGCGAATAGTTTTTTCATTAGCGGATGAGCAGTTTTATTTTATTTCTGAATATTTATTTTTCTGATGTTTATGTTTTTCTTTAAATAAATGTTTTAAATCATATGAGTGTCTCTTTATTTTGTTTACAATCGTGTCATCAAGTTACCTTCTGTTGGGCAAAGTTTGGTAAACTGATTTAATCCAGTTTGCATTTCAACATAAACGATGTTTTAATTTGGTTACGTAATTATTTATTGTTTTAAGTGTTTTCATTCATTATGCGCTTTTCGTTTCCTGATTTCATCGATTCTCTTTACTACCGCCTACTTGCAGTCGCCAGATACGCAGGCCTGGCAAAATGATTACCTGCAGGGTACCGGATGTGAGATGTATACCGAAACCTTGTCACCTTCTTTTACCGGCATGACTTTTCCACAAGCCAGCGAGTAAGAACCCTGTTTTTTGTCTACCAGTACTAACTTCCCCTAACATGCCAACATAGCGAACTATGGTGCGGCAAATCCCGGAACCATTCCCCCAACTCTGCCTTCCTTTTTGCCTGTATTCTCTACTCTTTCATTTCCCCTCAAAAGTACAAGTCGTGTTCCTCTTGTGTGTTGATTAGATCTCAATATCCTATTGCATTCGTTTTGCAGTTTGTTAACCATATCTAATCACACCTTAAACTTTTGGATTCCACCGGAATGTCTTATAATGACTAGTTTTTTTTTGCTGGACTGCTCATTTTTAACGTAGAGTAGAACTTGCTTCCCTCATTCGGAATAAAAACGGGTCCATTCATTCTCATGGAGTGAGCAGACATCTACTATTTAACAACTAGAATAGACTGCAGCAACTCATCGAGCGCCAATCACCTGCTGTACTGAAATTTGTAGTGTTTTGAATTTTGAATTGTTTTATACTAAGAGTACCTGAATTTGAGCCGATTGTTTGCTTCGACCAACCCACTGCCAGCAGCAGCTAGCAACATTCGAATATATGCAACCAATCAACCAAACTTACTAAATACATCACCAAATGCACTGCGCCATCTAAAATAAAAACCGTTCAATTTTGCTTGCAATTTTTGCTTCACTAGTTTTGATTTTGCTGTATAGTGTTTTTAGCTGCTCGTGGTTAATATTTTTATGCATGTAAATAGAAGCTGTACAACGGGATGCGATTTATTTTTATAATGAAGGGTTCAAATTTAAATATTCGTACAAACATCATAAAAAAAAGATAATAGGTAGGGGAACAGACGGCTTTGGCAGGTTTTGTTCTATTATTGGCAGGGGTTTTTTGTCGACTGTATTTTATGAAATTTGGCCACAATATTCTTTGATATGCAAAAAGAATGTTTGGGCCAAATTTGAGCATAATTAGCCATCAAACCCTTGACAATAATAGAACAAAACCTGCCAAAGTCGTCATTACCCCTAGTTGGTTGCTCACAAACAATGTGGCAATGCTCTTAAGTGTCTATCAATCATTATGACCTATGTATCCTTCTATTTATTTTCTACATTGAAAGGAAGTGTTTTATTTGCCTCTAGCTAACGATCAATTTGTTTTGATCAATCAATGCAATTGAACTGCGATTTGTGAGTTAGTTGTAAACAATAATGTTGGTACTATTATTGATTTATTGCGCAGCACTGCAATCTACTTAATATTCATCATTTAAAAATGTGAGCACAGAAACACAATCTCTAAAACAAGAACAAATGTTTGTTATTGGACAAAAGGTTCCACTAATTGTTTTCGCGATCTCTGCAATTTTGTGTCCAAAAGTACGCAATTCTTGCTAAGTTATGCGCTAGAATTGTTTTAGTGAAAACGAAATGTTAACCGGATGGTTTCTCAAATTTTCAAAGGAATTTCTCCCGTTATAATAAACCATGAACAATAACAATTACTTTTTATTTCAAATTCTTCTACCACGAATAAAATAACAATGGATTGTGTCGAGAAGTCGGGTGCTGACCTCTTAGTTCTCACTGTGGGAAAATTGTCGTAAAATGGTCATGGTTAAGTAAGCAGGTGACGTTGTTGGCAAGTCGTTAGATTATATCACTTGTTCACTGCTTCTATAACTGGTCCACTATTTTTGTAACTGGAATAGCAACACAGTAGTATTGGAAAGTGGAAGATTGCAAAACAGTATTTTATAAAGCGGTGCCAGCATTCACTCATTCACAACAGCGTTTGAAACGTTTCATTTTTCAATTAGATGAAGGGGAGCAATATGCATAAGCAAAACAAAGACTGCCTTAATGGCTTTGTTGAAATGATTTGATGGATATTTTTGCATTATGCAGCATTTAAAAACATAGCTAGCTGATGACATCTTAAAATGGTAGAAAACCACAATCATATTGATAATATTCACATTTAAAAATGGTGGTATTCTGTTTCCGAATAACTCTTGAGGCAGAACGCCCGCTAGGGCGTTTTGACTTGACAGTATGATAGATATTTCATCCAAATGTGAAAATTTCGATTTTCCTAGCTTCCTAACTATTTCTCGCATATTCTATAAAATTATAGGTTTAGATCTATAACGTCCATCTCAATCACTATGAGGCGTTTTGTCTTGTTGGGGGGAGGGGGTGTGATCGCTGCAGCAAAACATGACTGCAATAATTGAAATATGGCACTATAGCATACAAATCCAGATCGAAGTCCAGAAAATGACAATTTATAGAAGAAAGTGTATCGTTCGGTACGTCATGAGGGTTGAGTCATTCAATATCGGAACACATTGTTTATTTTCTAACGGGGCTTCTAGTGGCTCGGTTTTGATTATTTTCACTGCAAATTTATCTTTTTGTGATGAGTGGCATATTTTGAATTATGTTTATGCGGTAATATATTTTCTGGGATTTTCTTTAAAGTTGTAGATGAAAAACATACGCTTTTCAAAAAGAGATTAATTAAATTTTCAATATTGGTGAAGTTATTGGCAGTTTTCAATTTAAAATGGACTTTTTGACATTTCTCCACATTTGTGATCTAAGCTCGATAAAAATCATATTCTAGTTTTTTCGACCATCATATTTAAAATCATTTTGGAAATGTTTCCTGAGAGATCAAATTCCCAGAAAAAGTATTTAGAGTATTTGCCATCACTTCTCAATGTAGATTCTTACTGAAAAGAATAAGTTATATATCTTTGTTACATCTTTCTGTTAAATTGCTTTGTAATATCATAAAGATTGAGATTAAGCCCGGCTTATCAGTATTCATGCATATTCCGAAATTCAACCAGGTGAACCAAATACTTTGATCATGGAAGTGTTCTGACCTATTTCTTCGATGAAATTCGAGACGTCTTTAATCAAGTTTCCTACTCAACATAGAAAAATTCTAAATTATCAATATCCCTGGCGCCATGGTAATCTTGAACAGGATATAACTGTCACAATATATTAGTTTTAGTTATCGACTACAGATGGCAAAGGCATTTTTTTGTAAATCACCTGTCGATCATCATTTAGAATATTTTGTATTTACAAAAATCATGAGTTTAAAATAAACTTTTCAGGCTCAACACATTTCGATAAATTCTTGGATCGACAAACACTGTTTGATGTACGGTAAATTACCGCATATTCGGTAAATTTGAGTACACGCTCGAGGTAAAATAGTAGACAGAATTACCCTTTAAAAGCATAATATTTACATTTTCTCATAAAACTCCATCGCTAGAACTTGAATGGCATTCCAACCATAGGAAAGCAGATTTATTTACAATTTTGTAAAACTAAACACGACAGTGTCTATAACATGAAAAGTTTAAGTGCCATAATAGGTATAACGTGAAACGAGACTTAAAAATCGAGGGGGCGTCATCTTTGCTGCATTTTCTATTCATATGGAACATACATACTAATCGGTAGTATACGAATGTGTAATCCGGAGGATCTGCAATTGGACATATTCAATCAGGGTTGTGAAGCTTTCATCATGGCGGAATTAAATGGAATAATACTGAACTTGTCTTTTGACAGGTGAAAACAATGTACTAAAAATGCTTTGGGGCGATTCAAATATGACGTCCACCACTTTTTAAGATTTCTAGGCTCTGCCCTAGGTCACGCTTTTTTTAATTACCTAGTATTACCTAGTGGAGCACAGTTATATGAAAGAACACAAACATCATCCAATCAAATGAAATCGAGGTTTTTCAGAATCGTTTTGGGACCCCAATCGACTGTGTGAAAGATGGGCTCGATTGGTTGTGTCCCCGCTTTCCGCATCGCGTTTGGAATTTACATGAAAATTAATATGGGAAAACGTCCTTTTTTGCATTTCTGCTCCAAGCGGCTTCAATTTATTGTAAATCATATAGTCTAAAAAGATGCCGAAATACTTTGCTGATGATGGTATGTTGCTGGAACGCCTACAAAAAATGGTATAACGCTTCGAAGATTGATTGTTCGAATCATGTGGAAGAAATCAATGTTTCTGCCAACACTACCGGGTAACCTATCGTTGTTTGTGGGCAAAACTTTTCCCCCTATTGTCCCGATTTTTACGTTGAGAAATGATTCCGAATAACTGCAATCAGCCTCCCAGCCCTATAAGATCAATATTTTTTTAAATAACACTTATTTAAATTATTGACCTATGACAGACTAATCGATTTTTTGCATGTGGTTTGAACAAGCAATCTTCGAAGGGTTATAACTTTTTTTGTGGACATTCCAGCAACGTGCCTTCTTCAGTACAGTTTTTCGGCATCCTTCAGGTTGTACTTAAATATAAAGCGCCACTTGATTAACGATCAACTGAAACCTCTAGAAGTATAAATACAAAAATATACGTTTGCCCATACTATTTTCCATACAAACGTAAAAAAGCGAGGAAGCAATCAAATGGGCCAAATTCTGCACAGTTGTTTGAGACCCCGAACGGTATAAAAAACCATCGATTTGAAGAAAAAAATACGAGAAAGGCAAAAATACCATGATGCCCCACTCTAACCTAGTATATGTACTGTCATAAAATCTTAGACCCTCTCCCCCCCAAATTTGTTATGTCATTTTTGAACGACCCCTTAAAGATTTTCTTAAAATCAGACAGGGTATGATGGTATCAATGATAAACGATTACTTACATTATTTAAACATATAAAATTGATGGTAAATTTTGTGGAATATCGATATCAGAAACAAACAACATCAAATAACTCGACTGGGGATTTATCATGCATCGAATCGCTTAAATTATCAAGTTTTTACACATGGAATGATAATTACAAAACAATGTTATACTGATAAATTACGCCACACTGCTCGTTATTGAGCATGAGCATGAGCATGATTGACCGCCCACGGTTGCTACTCCGTTATTGCCAGGTCAGCTGTAACTACATAGAGAACCAACAGATGAAGTTTGGGACTAACAACATCTTCAATGTGTAAGAACTGGTGACCCAAAAATAAGCAATACCAGCGCCGGCCGTGTCCGAATGCAGGTCAATTAAGGAATGGGTAGGAAAATGTTGACATGATACTCGCTTTGATAGAAGCCGACGAGTCATCTGCACTTCCACGAAAAATCACTGGGATGTTGGATATATGGGGTAGGTATTGTGGCAGGGTTCGTTTTGGTAAACGGTATGCCGTGTGTAGCGTGTAGTTTGATCAATTTAAAACATAATCGAACGAACACTAATTCTTTTAATTACCGACCGCACTAAGCAGAACAAAATTGTCGATGACCAGCCGATCTCTCTGCTAACCGCACAAAGCAGAACAACATTTTCGATGACCGGCCTATCATTCTGCTTACTGACGCGAACTGAATCTTCACTTTCTAATTAATTTACTCACTCGCACAAAGCAGAACAACATTTCGATGATCGGGCGATCGTTCTGCTAACCGCACAAAGCAGAACAGATTATGTGATGACCGTCCGATCGTTTTGCCCACTAAATAAATCACGACTGTACGTGACCTCTGAATGCTGAACATTTGTCTTTCTTGTCTTGTCTTGTCTTGTCTTAGCACATGCACAGTCAGTATTGAAAAGCATCCTGGAAATGTCGGTTGTATTTCCGAGCATTTTCTTGTCTGCATTAATATTTGCAGCATATCATAAATATGATACAAGTATTGAAACGGCCAGGCCCACCGTGCAGGCTTGAATTTGGGAGACAATCCATAACTCCCCGGCAATCAGATTATTTGGTAATAAATAACAATGATCAACGAAAAGTTTTAAATCTACGAAAGGAAGAAACGGGGACAGCCGTACCAATCGTTTCACATCCAGGGGGAAAGAAAGCGAATCGTTGGGAGTGACTTTGCTAAGAAGATTAATGCACACTCCTTGGGTCCTCGACGTCTTGGGATGGGACACAGTTTTTAGTCTGGTGCCCTGGCTTATACACTGAAGGGCAAAAGTATTCGCATTAATTCAGATATATTACTATGAAAACATACGAATACTTATGTACATCAGAGTACATATAGGCCTAGGTTTAAGCGCCATTACTCGCTCTCTGGAACGAGAAAAAGAAACAAAAGCGATGAAAAACAAACGAAAACTCATAAGACGATTAAATAATTACGCCACACTGCTCGTTATTATACAAATAAAGTTTAGTGAATGGTTGAATAAATGATTGAGTGATTGTTACCTCAATGATACTGAAAATATTTGTTTGCCGTTTTTGAATAGCAACGATACTTGATGGCCATTTCAATATATTGTACTTGCTTAACGACTGTGGGTTCGTTAGCTTTAGGAATTTCTTTCAATCTTGGCAGTCTGTGAAAGCAGCAGAAACGAGTTTGCCTTTACATCCGACGGTTTCGGTTTTATTTTAAGCCTTTTTTGACATAAAAAAAACGAACCTCTATTCCTTGAAGAAGGTTTGATTTAAAACCGAAACCTTCGGATGTAAAGGCAAACTCGTTTCTGCTGCTTTTGCAGACTGCCAAGGCTGGAAGAAATTCTTAAAGCATTTCAGTATATCATCACAAATCCAAAAATTGTCAAAGTTATTCATAATACAATTAGTGTATGATTTACTACAATATCATAGACGCATTTAGAATATTTTTAAAGACTCAAACCCTTTTCAAATGATATTTTTGATTAGAGGAATTACACTCCCAAAAAATATAGACAAAAGTTTTTGGCCGTATTTTCGCCGTCGTACATCAAAGTTTGGTTTCATCCACTATATGGTAAACCAGTCATAAATTTGGGTTCACTCTTTGGATATGCGATTTAATTCATTTTTAACCAAATAATGTCTGAAGTACAGTACTTGACATTTTGTTTGGAAACTAACTTTCTCCAATGTATATTTTGCCTAAATTTAAACTGGAAAAGATGATTAAAATTGGGCTCCGTTCCACTTTTTATTTCGAAATTGGGCACATTTTATGGGTCCCTCCTTAGTCGTGCGGTAAGACGCGTGGCTACAAAGCAAGACCATGCTGAGGGTGGCTGGGTTCGATTCCCGATGCCGGTCTAGGCAATTTCCGGATTGGAAATTATCTCGACTTCCCTGGGCATAAAAGTATCATCGTCTTAGCCTCATGATATACGAATGCAAAAATGGTAACTTGGCTCAGAAACCTCGCAGTTAATAACTGTGGAAATGCTTAATGAACACTAAGCTGCGAGGCGGCTCTGTCCCAGTGTGGGGATGTAATGCCAATAAGAAGAAGAAGAAGAAGAAGATGGGCACAATTTTGAAAAAAAAAAAGAAATATGTTTACCATATAAATTTGAAAAATATGTGTTTCTAAATGTAAAATTTTAGAACATAAAATAATAAAAATTATTAGTTTAAAATACTTTCGATGCAATATCTACTTAAATTCTTTGTATTGAGCTAACGATACCCGAAATCGGATGTAAGACGGCGAAAATACGGCCAAAACCTTTTGCCTATATTTTTCGAGGATGAACCCAAACTTTTGGCCGGGAGTGTACTGCCGTTCTACGCATAATTGTCCCATGTACATAAGAAATCCCAGCAAACATGGGACAGATATGCGTATAACGGCAGTGTAGGAGTTGCAAAATTGAGCAAAATCTCAGAATTAACTGAGTTTTTATAGATTCTGAAATTATGGCCATCACTGGTTTTGTACCAGATGAGAAGACGCTGAAAAATCAATTCGAATAAGAAAAAAAAACGTATGTCTGTTTTCCGAATTAAAATATTATGTTGGTACATCTATGTATGATAAGTTCACATTCGGGTTAGATTTCACCGCAAATATTTTCTTTGAATGTATTCGGCTTAGGTAGTTATAAAATTATTTTTTTTCCTGGAAAACTTTCTCGAAGATGCAAAGCTCGTAATTATTATTTTTAAGGGTTAATTACGTTTTATGTTAACAAACTTTAAACAAGTTTTTATTACATAAGTGTATGAGCATATGGAGACGCATGGTACATTGATTAATCAATTCCTTGTGATTAAGCTGCAGTTCACTTTTAGATTCCGTCAAAACTATTGCAGTAGCTACAGAAATGAGAAAAAGTCTTTTTGTCGGTCGGCCTAGGTTTTCATAACTGACATGAGGTACGCATTCTGGGATATATCAGCAGAATACTATGCTTCAAGAACCAAAACATTTTCAGATTTATCTATTTAATCAGAATACATACAATTATGTATTGACCTTTCAACGTTGAAATGATGAATAGTTCTATGAAATCAACAAAGTCTCGACAAAGAATAAATATCAACGCCATATGCAGGGAAATCGGGTTTTCGTCATATTGCCAACAATGCAAAGTCCCGATTAATCTTATCTGAAAGCAAAGAAGTTTCCAAAAACAATGAGAATGCATGTGCATAGAAAATTCTTGTTTGTCCGGATTTATCCGGTAGATCTGATTCACGTGATGTGCTAATGTTCACTAAATCATATTGGGTACATACCAACGCTAAATATATTGCTTTATTTCTGTCGTTGAGGTAGGTTCTTTGACTTGAACACACCGTTCCAGAAATCAGCCACATTCTTTTCTGCCTAAGATTTCGCTTAGCAGATTCAATTGATCACAAATCGTATCGGATATCTCTCAATCTTATAACTGCGGATATTCTACTATAAATGTGGGGATGAATTGACATGAAATGATGTCCCAACCATACACAGGTATTATGTGTGGCTTGAGCAGTACTGCAAAATGTCGTGATCGTCATAAGACAGAGAGCAAAGCGCCTTTTTCTATCTCAGGCGACGAGAAAAAAGTATCGTGGGTTCTTTGATCAATTTCGCATGAAAGATGAAAGGCAGTCATGAAAGGATGTTGTGCTTTGTTTTGAAATTAAAATTTCTAAATTATTTCAATGAATACATGCAGAGAATAATGACTAGACGATAAATTAATCATATTTCTTTAATCCACGAGTTGAAAGTGGGAACAAACCGAATAAACACAAAAATAAAGCAGATATTGCACACTTTCATGACCTGTCACGGAGTAAATATTTCTTTAGGATTTTTGTAGCATGCTTTTAATCCTTCGCATTTCTATAGATATTGCAAAGAGCAGATATGTAAACTTCACATGGCATCTCTCATTGAAAATGAGACATTACAATGCTGTCCTTGAGCTTCTAGTTCAAGTTCGAACGGGGAAGGGTGTCGTTTGGCCAAATGCCACTAGGCCGAACAAACCATTAAGCCGAAACCCATCTGGGCGAAATTCATACGGCCGAATGGGTCATTTGGCCAAAGTTAGTGCGAAGTTAGAAGTGGGAGGCCACACACTTGCTCCTCATTTCTCACTTCACACTATTCCCAGTGGTCCTTTTCGTTACACGACCATTAGGGCCAAACGACATTTTCGGCCAAATGGCAAAATGGCATTCGGCCGATTGAATTGCGGCCAAACGGTCCTTCCCCCATTTTCTACTGCACCAAAATTCTTGAAGTGGCTGAGCTGAGGAAACTTATTCTGTATAGCGGTTTTGTCATCCACAAAACATTCAACGTCTTCTTCAGTGTAAAATTTAGTTTTTTTTCAGAAGAAAACTGTATGTCTTCTGGGCGTTTCGTTAACTTAAGAAAGAATTGGAAGTAAGATCCACTACTCGTTCGGCTTGGTCGTTACAGAAGGGGTGGTACAGTAGATACATAAGTATTAGATTGCCAATGGCCCTGTAAATCTTGTGAGTAACATGTTTTGTTCAAGGCGGAACTTTATGTGTCAGATGTCCTTAGTTTTTCAACAGTAGCACAGTAGTCCAATGTTCTTACTTAAGGTCACTCCTGACAGAATCCAAGTTTCAAAGTGTTTGCGTTTTCGGGGACACACCACTCGATACGGAGGCGGCGAACCTACCACAACGACCAGAAATTAAGCAATATCTTTAGCGTTGGTATGTACCCAATATGATTTAGTGAACATTCGCACATCACGTGCATCAGATCTACCGGATAAATCAGGACTATTGCAATGTCCAGACAAGCTCAATGATGTATATGCATTCACAAGCAACAATTATGGATGCATGTACGTTTTTGGAAACTTCCTTGCGTTTAAATAAGATTAAACGAGACTTTGCATTGTCACGAAAACCAGATTTCCATGCTTATGGAATTGACATTTATTCTTTGTAGAGCACTTGTTGACCTCATAGAACTAATTATCTAAACTCCAGGACGTTTTCAGCGTATCAACGTCATCAAAAAGTGAGTAACTTCTAGATTAAAAGGGGTAAATCGCGGTGGACAATCTCATACGCATTTCAAAGTATGTACAAGTAATTGACTTCCGTATTTCGTCATCACCTCTGTGAAACTTTAAGCAGTCTCTTATCTCTAGCCAAATGACTAGTGTGCAGAATATGAATAAATTTTGATTTTTGCACATAAAGTTTAGTCACAAGGAATTGATTGATCAATGCACCATGCGTCTCCATATGCTCGTACGCTTATGTAATGAAAAACTTGTTTAAAGTTTGTTAACATAAAATGTAATATATCTTTAAAAGCGATAATTACGAACTTGGCGTCTTCGAAAAAGTTCTCCAGTGCAAAATTAATTTGATAACTACTTAAGCCGAATACACCCAAAGAAGATATTTGCGGTGAAATCTGACCCGAACGTGAACTTAGGATACGTAGATGTAGATTGAATATAGTGGTCTCATTAGAGTAGCCCAGTCTGCTCAATTGGTAGCAGCAAGCGCATTCATTCGATTGGGTTTAAGTTCGAAAACTTGTCATAATACCAAATTTTGATTTTTGGAGCGATATTTACCACAAATGGTAAAACATCAATTCGACGTCGACAAAACATTTTAATACGAACATTAGACATGTGTTCTCCCTTCAATTTTCCCCGTTTTCCGGGCAGTAGTCATTCGAATGATCCGCATTTCAATTGACAGAATAGAACCTCTCAATTGGCAAGAAGCATTGCTCAACTAAGACGGCATGGAAAACGACACTGGTAGAGGAGGTGCTATTAATTGAATGCGCTTAAAGACGAATTCAGTCACCGTGGGATGCTTTGGTAGCGTCTGGTAAATGACTTAAAAATTTGTCCTTTTTTAAGGTCACAATATATTCGAATCGAATCATATGCTGCAAGGTAATACGGAAAGGGTTTACAGACAATTTGATCAAATTACCAAAGTAAATGCTAAGCTGCGTTGAAAAGACGCCGATGTTCTTACTTAAGGTCACTCCTGACAGAATCCAAGTTTCAAAGTGCTTGCGTTTTCGGGGGCACACCACTCGATACGGAGGCGGCGGACAACTATAATTTTTGTTGTTTCAGCTTTTCTGCTGAAAAAAATGACAGTTGTGCGTTGCTTCAGTATCGAGTGGTGTGCCCCCGAAAACGCGAGCACTTTGAAACTTGGATTCTGTCAGGAGTGATCTTAAGAACAAGAAAATCAAAACAGTAAATTTGAAATTCAAGAACTCTTTAGGCGAAATCTGAGTGACTGTAGTTGAAAGATGCTGATCACAATAGCTGTATTGGACAACAGTGCCTATAACGTTCTAATACTTCTGCTTCTACTGGTGGTATGGTGGACTTGTCAAAACTTTTATTCCTTGTTGCCTTCAAAAGTCAATCAGATATTTAGAATTAAACGGAGAGGCGTTTTCAAACATTGTAAATTATGTTCATGGTGGGTGGTCAATATTCAGAATATAGGCCAATTGCCTATTTGATTGAACCGATAAAATCTGTTGAAGAAACTCATCGTCCTTTGTCTTCTTGGCAACTTCACTGGAAATATTTATGTTTTTTTTTCGAATGTATAATAATCATGAAAAATTGTATTCCGGCTCCGTAACGCTTCACGGCAAATGAGCCTTCCAAATAAATGATAGTTTAAAAAAAAATTATGGTTTTGATACATTTTATTTGCAAAGCACATGGGATCTCTTCCGGCAACGGAAACTGGGAATAGCAGTCAGCATTATCGTAATACAATAAAAGACTTGAAAAACAAAATTCTAAAAAATCAATGTGTGAAATTGATGAAATCGCGAATCAAAAATTTTGAATGCCCACCGTGCTTAGATCGATTTTAGAAAGCTAAATAGTGATTTTGGGCGAAAACAAAAATTTGGGTTGTATAGGGTTAAAGCTAATAAAAAAAATATTATCGTGCTAACCACGGAAAAGTCTAGAGTTGAGAAATTGGATACGATTTTTGTTTAACGAAAAAGAAGCAAAATAATGTTGTGTTTATTAACGTCATGAGCATTGACACCACCTAAACCGTATCCACAGGCATCCAAAGCAATAATAACTGGCTTGGTTTGGTTTTAGCAATAGTTCTTGCAATCTTTGAAAGTTTTATTGCAAATTCTTGCCAAACTTTTCAAAAGCGTCCAAGTGACATTTTTTCATGAATTAATTTGAGTACTGCAATCAAAGGTTTTCATATTGGTCTGTTGATTGCAATAAACCCGATTCTTTTTTTACACGGGGGATGCGTTCCGTGTAAAAAAAAGTTTTCAGTTCAAAATTTGAAAATCCGTGTAAAAATAGTTTTATGATTTCTCGACAAATCATGCAAAATGGAGCAACTTTGCAAAATTTTGTATGGGATTATTTTTACACGGGCGTGTAAAAAAAACCGGGTGTATTCAAATTAATTCATGAAAAAAATGTCCTTTTGAAAAGTTAAACGAGAATTTCACTTCAGTACTTCAACCTTCATTAGTACAATAAAGTAGAATTAGGCGAGAGAATTGGGAATGAGGTTGGGAATGGTTCGACCATAGTAGTTGAATAGTTCCAAAAAATGCTTCCAACTTAGTGACGTTATTCGGTGGCTTAGCACTACGTCTCAACTTTTTCAGGAAGGGGCAAATAACCGGGTGTACGTCTTAAAGTATCAGGACGTTAGTTATAAGTACGTTACGCATAATGGACGTTAAGCCTAACGTTCTTGGGATTAACGTACTTATGCCTCACAGTAATGTCTAATATAAGTCAATAATAAAGCAAACAGGAATCAAAACAAATAGATTGTTTTTTAATTAATTTTTATATTGAATTTAATCAAACGCTCCACAACCCAATAAAGTTTGCTTTCACAATCCTCAGAATACGGTATGAATAGCAAAATATATTATTCAAAACTTACAAAACATGATCCATCACTTTTTTTTTTTTAAATGGGAGCACTTCTAGATGCTCCTCGAGGCGAAAGTTTGTACGAAAACTAACTTTTAATTGATTCAATAACCATAAACTTCCTAGTTTTTTTTTTTGAAGATACATACAATGAACTACCATCCGTATTTCAACATTGACAACAATGACAACAGGTAAAGGCCACTCGCTTGTCGGAATTGGAGTTATCATATGCTCAACAACCTGGTCACGTAGCGATTAGTGACTTCATGAGCGCATTCTTAATGAGTTTATCGTCTTTGAGTATCCGAATCTGCCTCAGAACCTGATATGAGAACCGAGAAAATCGTCATCAACAACATTAAAGTACTTACTCTTTAAGTCTTAAATAACTACGTTCTCCTTTGAATCGCTTGAATAGTTTTCCAATAGCGATCGTCGAAAAGCATCTCGTCAAACAAGGTAGTTAATGTTGAGCCAGTGCGGAATTATCTCTTTCGAACTCTCTAATACTACCAATGAAACCTTCTAGCAGCTCATTCCATGATTATTAACAAACAAATTGAGTTGCAGAAATACCATCTTTGAAGGGAATTCCCGAAATGGTTGGTCGGGATATCTTTGAAGGCTGGTTAAAAAATTCTGAAGAAATATGAAAAAAGGTTGGTATGGATATCATTTATCATTTGAGACAAAACTCTATCACCTTTGTTCAGTTTCTATGATTATAAGACGATGATCCGCTAATCGATTAGCTGGATAACAATTGTATTACGGTACGCAATCGATTGCTCTTCAATTTCATTGCAGTCATTCTATAGTTATCGAACGGTATTTGTAACGCAAGTACATAATTATTTATTCGTAAGTAAGCCTGCTGGTATTAAATACAAAATCCTATTAGATTCGATCCCTATGAAAAAATAAACCGCATCCCATTGTAGCATTAAATCAAAAGAGTTGATATATCACTCCTTTCGTTCAAGCGTAGTTGGTAGAATGTATTGTACTGCTCTTTCTCTAACCAAGTTAATAACACAACCCAGCACAGGGTTCAATTTCTAGGCAGACTAGCGCAGTTATTTTTGCGAAGCGAACGTAGTCAACATTTTTAGATTAGTTGAGGCTAAACTTACAGTAACAACTTTTTTCTAGATAGCTTTTATTCAGTAGAAAAGGTAGGAATGCAGTTCACGACAGTATGCAAACAAACCAAATTGAATGGATGTACAGCACTGCTTCGTTCAATTCGACGACACTCTGCCAAAAACCATTCGTGTATAGAGCATTCGGCCAGGATAATCGACACAGAAGCACTACTGTACCTTTCGAAACGTTGGAATGTACACCAGTTCCTTCAAATCTTCAACACTTTCTCCCTAATCTTCCTGCTCCTTCCGGTTTCCTTGCCTTCCACGTCAGAAAAGAAAAGTCAAAGCCATGCTTGTATCACTAATTCAATATGTCTTCTCCCTGTTTCCCAACGTGTCCCGTTGAATCTGCTGTTTGTCCCCCGAAAACTGTACCACCCGGTTCCATACAGGCTGTGCTTCACGAAGCTGAAACTGCTGCTGCTGGCGATCGAGATCAAGGGTGAGGAAGGTGCCGACAGCAAAATTTCCATTAATCCACGAGGTGCTAAGATACACGCCAATACACAAGGGTTCTTCATAGCACAGAGTGCAGACGAAGTGAAACGGTAAGTGGCCATGGGTAGTCGTTGGTCTGTTACCAACAAACTGAAATGTGAGTTTATTAAGAAGTTTCTTTAAAATATGTTTATCTTTATTTTATATTTAAAATTGTTCTTCAATCAGATGATAAATTATCTCTAAGAAAATTAAAAACAGTTATTCGAAAAGTTATTCCGAAATCCAGTGACTGTTTGATAATTGAAACTTCTTTAAATTTCAGTTGAGGAATCGCTCTAGCCTCCAGCTAGATTTATCCGTTGAAATGCTTTTTCGAGTAATTATTCAAAATGAACTAAGTCATATTTTAATCTCATTTCAGAGCGTGGTTCTACTGCAAAGCGTGCCATGATGACATCAAAGACGAAACACTCATCAAAAAGTGCAAATGCAAAAACTGTAAGTTGAGCTTTTTACTCTTATATTTACGCCAGATTCCGTATACTCAAAGCCCTTGAATTTGATATAATAATAGTTACCCTGAAATTCTGTCGGCGTTCGAATACTACCGCACACTGCCTTCGAAGAAGTTTGCGTCTCTGCAAATCCTCCAGAATTATACACTACTTCACAGTCAACACAAAACCTCACTATCAACAGTTATCCAACAAACGCAATAACACTGACCATAGCGACAAACGATAATAAAATGTTTTAGGTTGTCGATCGTTCGTCCAACGTAGGCACTGTATGGAACGATTGTTCTCTCTATTTCGGTCCCTGATTAGTTTACGTTTCAGAACAGTTGTTTTCACCCATCCAATCTACCAAACATCATCTGCCTTATCAAATTATTAATCATTTTTTCTCTTGTTTGCTGACTGTTCGAAACACTTGCCCTAAACTGTTCCAAACCCATAATACCATTCAAACCATCAAACTAAAACTTGGGATCCCATAAACGAAACATAATTCACCTCAACCGAATAAACTACGCTTACTCGTCTGCCCTTGGACCGCAAATGAATCAATCCGTTCGATTTTCGATTTGTACAGTGACTGCACAAGCCAGGACAAAAATAGGTGATCTAGGTAAAGCATTAGTGCCAGAGTTTTATCTTTGCGACATTTTTTTCCCCCTTATTATCTTTTCCCTAGTAAACCAACATCTTTGGAGTTGTTTGATTTTTCTTCCCTCTTTCACCTTTGTATTTCGATCAAATCTACTACTCTTAGTATTTTCACTAGCGCGTTTGATATTATCATTCAAAACAGTTTAGAGATCGGTTAATTTCGTTTTCGTTAGAATGGAGACTTTTTGATCTTTTTTGTAACCACGAATAAGTTGACAATTATTCTGTCTTAATAATTTCGTTCAGTTGTTTTGTAAATACGTAAAATCCAGTTCTTAGATTTTTCAATCGATTTGCGATTAAGAACAGTATTTTATAAACTATTGATAGCGATTAGAAGTGTATATTTGATATTTGCTGGTATCTGATATGTATCTCCTCTTTGCTCACGCGGTCCATAAAAGTTCCACAATAACGAAGGGTCGTTGATTAGCGTGCATCAATTAATTTTACCCTTTTGCTAGGATATCAAAACTTCTTTAGCGTAGACAGATTTTGCTATTCAGCTTTGTAGCGAATGTAGATTTCAGCATTAAACTAATATCTTTTTACATAAAAACATTTTCTAGCTTAAATGTAAAAGCCCAACATCAGCTGGTCCGGCCGTAATAAAATCAATTAGTCGGTTTTGGGTTTCGATTCAAACGAATCAAAAACCCAGTCTAGCTTGAATCAACGACCCTCGCAAGTGTGGTATTTTCAGTCACCTATAAAAGTTTTACAATCCTAATGCAGTGCAATGTAAACGTGCCAGTGCAACCATAATGGAAGATTCTGTGCTGTCACCTTTGTGTCGGATCTCTTTTGCATCACTTACACTCTATCGTGTGTGAACATTTTTTTCGCCTGAGTGAAAGCAATCATGCCTTTCTCGACATAAACGAGTTCATTCTGCGCCTCATGGAAGCTACACATTACATATCATTCCTACATCATTGCTGATTTCGTTTAGTTTGTAATCTATCTCACATCGCGCACAATTAATTGAAAACCGAGTATCTGTTCAGTTAAAACATATTTTTCCAATAGTTCGCAATCATCAAATAAAAGGGGAACTCGACGCATGTCGGTCCATCCCAACAGAAAGGTCGATGTTCATAGCAGAGAAATTTTTTTGTAACCATCACAGATACGGCGATTCTTTTGTTACAAAACCAACATTATTGTTTTTGTTGGTTAGATACTGAAATACCACCAACAGAGAGACCGCAGGAAAAACATAAGGTACATTTGAAGGCTGTCTTCCGGCTAGATTTAGCCCGTTGATAGTACTCGGCGAGCTTTCACAAACGATCTGCCTAACCAATGAGCTTTTCAGTGGATTTGTTCACCTTCTTATTTCCTTGCTCCACCACCTAATCAAGTGGCAACACCGGGATCAGGATGAAGATCCAAACCACCGGATCGAAACGTTGGCAATGATTTGAAATTATCAATATTTCATGTGACTGAACGCAGAAAATCCTAATTATTAGCAACTAATCCAGTCGAAACCCCTAAAAAATTATGACAAAATTACCTTATTTTGATTGAAAGGTCATAAACAAGTTTATAGCTTCTACTTACTTGATTCAAATTATTTTCATAAACTGTCTTAGTATCGCTTCTCGGTCTTTTTCATCTATTAATTACAAAAGTTGGTAAGATGGCTTCATTTTCAATGTAAAATTTTTATGTAAAAATGTTATTTATCTGAGTATTCTACTGCAGTTTGTAGAAAATATTAGCAAAAAAATCAATCGTATTCTGAAAGTAAACGGGAAAGTCCGAAACCCATTAGGCCGAAACCCATCTAGCCGAATAGATCATTTGGTCGAATATGACATTTGGTTAAATAGGACATTTTACCGAATAGGACATTTGGCCCAATAGGAAATTTGGCCGAATAGGATGTTTGGTCATACGGTCATTCCCCTCAATGAAAACACAGAGGACGGGACTCGAAACTATGATAACGCGTTGTGACGGAAAATACATTTAATTAACAAATTGACTAGGGACTACACAAAAGACGTTCTATTGAGTGACAAGAAAACGTTGATGGAAAGCATATTTATTTTCTTAATCCTAATGGGAACACATGTTCCTTGGGGGACAGTCGCAGAGGAATTTTATTTTGTGTTAGCGTTTGTTCATCTCACTATCTGTGTGTGGTTTTACTCTTCCATAGTTTCTACTGTATGTGCTCTGTGCCTTACATTTTTACGTGACGTCACGATTTGCTGAAGCGCACCTCCTCAACGATCTGCGCTCTAACTTTCGGTGGTTGTAAAACTGGGTTCACCCACGAGTGTTCACGGGTCCATGATGGCGGACGCAATTATTTGTTACGACAATGAACAACTCCATACAAAAAAGCTCGACTCACAGATTGTTATGGTTTACTTAACCATTCGATGACCTGCCGATGGGGTTGACGCTCTCGGATTTTTGACAGCCGGTGACGCTTAATGTGATGTCGGTTACTCGCTATTTCGCCGTTGGTAAGGCAAACCGGCTGGTGGACCACGACAACGTGGAGGTATCCTGGCCCTCCCGCACTCATATGGCGATGAATCGTTTCGCTTCAGGCCGAAAGTCAGGAATATTCTGTCCGTTGGGGAGTAGCGTCGTGCTTTAGAGAGGTACACTTTATGTGAACGGGAAAAATCAAGCCAATCTGGCCAACCATGCGTCTCCATGAACATTAAAAACGACCCAGTGCACAGTGGCTAAAATCGTGTTTTCAGCGCGTTTAATTAATAATACATTTACCATGCGATTTAGCGTAATTGTGTCTTCCAGACATTTTATCATGCGCTTCCTACGAGCTATTGATTCAACTTAATGATTAATCCCCCTAAAAGTAAGATGATTTTTGTTTATTTATTTTTGTTTTATAATATACAAGTTATGTGTCTTCACAAAAGTTGTAGACTAACTTCTCCTGGAAAAAGTTGTCGAAGTTGTCAAGTTGTTTTGTCTTTATTAGCGAAACTTTCAGGATGTCAAGTTCATAAATTCATTACTTTTGAAGATTTGTCACGTTTTATGCCGACAACCCCATGTAAAATGTTTCATCATATTTTTTAAATTTTCATTTTCTGCATGTTCTAAAAAGTTTTAGATAATATTAAAATACGCCGTTTAATGACTGTTACGACTTGAAAACTTTGAAAATAAAAAAGTTATAACACTTTTATGCATTTATAGTAATTTTTGATTAAGCTGCAACTTGACAACGGGCAAATTGTGGCAGACAATTTCATGATCATAACAAAGTAAAAGTAATAGACTTTAATTTGAACTGTCGAGTTGTATGCGAATGTAAGGTATATTTAAACAAAAACCGTTTTCTACAGAAATCAATCTTCCGTCTTTTGTCATTACCGCTGACCTTAACCTCAAGGTTATTTTTGATCATAACTTGATACAATTATGCTCTCACTGGTATGCAGAATATTATAAACCTTCAATTTTAGCAATGCAGCATGCGTCTCCATATGCCTGTAGGCTTATATGGTTAACATGTTTAAAACTTGTTGGCATAAAAGTAATGAATCTACCAAAGTAATTAAATTACGCACTTGGCGTTTTCGACATTTTTTTTCAGAAGAAGTTGCGCTACAACTTTTGAGAAGATACAAACTTTGTACGATGTCACTTTTAGGAGGATCGATTATTAAGCTGAATATCTCCAAAGAAGAGCTCCAGTAGCTTTGCGAGCAATGGCGTAGAATTTCCAATCCGGAGATGGCGGCAGGGATGCCAACCTTCCAGATTTTCTAACATTTGTGCAGATTTATCCAGATAAATTGAAAGGGGAGGGGAGCCAACGCTCAATGTAAAAAAGACAGAATCACAGTCTTCGACCAGAGGTCGCACAGACTGAACACTTAACATCTAGCATGAGACAACGGATAAGACATTCACACAACACCCACTAGACCAGTGGAGAACTTTTTGCTGTACGAAAAGTTTTCTCCTTATCGGGGCGGGAATCGAACCCACACTCCATAGCACATGCGTCTAGACAATTGACGTCGCTAACCGCACGGCCTCGAAGCCCACAGTAAAATTTCACAAGCATCCATAACACCTTTCATGATCATGAGGCCTAGAGTTTAGATAAGGGGTCATACACTAATTATGTAAGCACTTATGGGGTGTGGGGGGGTCAATCATTCTCTTACGCTCCAAATAAATAAAAAATGATCTGTATGGGAAAAATCTTACATGATGGGAAGGGGGGGTTAAAAAACCCAGATAAATTGCTGACGTAATTAGTGTACGGTCCCTAAGTGAATGGCATTGGTTTTCAATTTAGTCTGTGTTCAAAATGTTCGACGTTTTCTCTCCTGATTTTATAAGCTTAAGTACACTGCTCACGGAATCCAAACTCAAAAATACTCGCGTTTTCAAGGGCACATCATAGCAATACATTAAATACAGCATACATTAAATAATAAAAATGAGTTGTGCGTTGCTTCCGTATTGAGTGGTGTGCCCTTGAAAACGCGAGCACTTCTAAATCTTGATTACGCGAGGAGTGTCCTTAAACAAGTTTTACAACTACTATCCGCCATTTCAGTTGTCATTATTTAGCCTCAATTAAAGTAATTTGGTTGGAAGACGGCCGAGTAATGAACGTGGTGAATGGAAAAGTGTTGTTATCTAACAAGATCTTCTTTTGATGTTCACTGGAATAACAAATCATTGGACATCAATATCATTGGACAAAATATCCAAATTTATATTTTCTTTAACTAGCATATTTTCAGAAGCAAAAAAAGTTCAACATAAAGCCTGTCCACGTTAAATTTCGGACACTTAGACAATGTCTAATTGATTTGTAGCCATTTTATCAATTTGGACGAGAATGAAAACACGTTGAAAGCATCACGTAAAGCTGAGAGATTTATCTGTCGTGTTAATTGATCTTCTCGGTGGTTTGTGAAAATTTTAAAAAATCGCGTTGTATGATGGGTGTCCGAAATTTAACGTGGACAGGCTTTATGTATTTGAATTAATTTGAAAATTAATCAGTATTATTTTAAAACTTATAGGGTATCTGTTCCATTTTTAATAACATGCTCCAATATCAATAACATTCACACAACAGGCAATTTCGACTCGATTTGTGTCGTGTTTTGTTGTTATCCGGCGTGCACACTGCTGAAAAAATTACAAAAATGAGTAGTAAAACAATTTGCGCACCAATTCTTTGTTTTCGAATGGTATTGATCTGGGTACATGGTATGCACTTGTGAAGCAGTTCCCCTAGTTACGATGGTGTCAAATAAAGCTATGTCCATTTAGAATCCGGAATAATAAAACATCTGTATCGAGGTAACGGATTGACATACAAATAAGGTTAATACATCAAAAAAGGTAATTTACTGTACTTTAAGGAAAACAAATCATTTCTAGTTTTCTAGTGACAATTCGCACTTTCTTCTTTATTCCTCTCATCAAACGCTGCACACCTCCGGAGACAACTTCCTTGGCACATTTGTTCCACATTTTGGTCATCTGAGTCGCGTCCCGAGCTGTTTATCCACTTTTCTTAAGCTTCCGCTTCATTATTGCCCAAAATGTCTCGATGGGCCAGAACTGCGGGCAGTTGGGTGGATTATGTTTTTATTGTTGAAATCTACGTTATTATCGCGGTACAACTGGATGACTTCCCGGCTGTAGTGGCAACTCGCCAAATCTGGCCAAAACTTCACGGGACCTTCATGGGCTTTCATGAAACTTAGTACGCGGTTTTTGAGACATTCTTCCTTGTACAGCTTAGAGTCCATCGTCTTATTCGTCACGAACACTTTGGTCTTTGCTCTGCAGCTGCATATCCCTCGCCAAATCATCAGTTTTTTGGCAAATTTGTCCATAAAAGCAAACTTAATCTCGCAGGAACAACTCCTCGTGCCGTCGCCATGCAGAATTTTTGGCCAGGAAGCTGTCCTAAATCCATTTTAAAGTACGTTCCTCCGTCGATGAGCAGGATTATCAACGGGGGTGCGCAGAATTCTTTCTCCCCTCTCGGCTTCTATCTGGAATAATTTTTGACTCGCAGCACGAAACACCATGAAATTTATACTACAGAAAGTGGGCGCTAAGGTAGACATATCGCTGTAAAATAATTCTTACAGCGGTCACTGTAATGCCGCTGTCGCTGCCGCTGTAATACAATAAATGATTCCGGATTCTAACTGGAGAGAGATCTATACAGGGGTTGGATAGAATAATCGGGACAGGCAAAATTTTATTGAAATTCAAATGACCATAACTCTGTGGAAACCAATTTCGTTGGTTCTTACAGTGTTCGATGGGAAAATTAATCAAGTTTTAGAAACTGTTTCAAATCCATGTTCTCACCGCTGGACACCGGAGATAATCCGGATTATTTAAGGGCATGTCAAAAAAGCTATTTTTTTTGAGCGCTTGCAGTTTTTGCTTGGGTGAAATGTTGACTCTTTTTATATTTTTACGATTTTAGAAAGCAAAATAGTGATTTTGTGCAAAAACAAACATTCGGGTTGTAGAGGGTTATTTAAACGCGCTGAAAACACGATTTTAGTAACTGTGCAGTGGTTCAAAAATATGATTTAAAAAAAAAAATATTTTTCAAAAATTGTAAGGGTCATCTTAACGGCGAAATAAAAACACAGTTTGAATATTTTTTGAAATGGAACCCAATGTTGTTGTTGTTATGTGTAGTTATGCTTGAAAATTAAGCTCGTAACAATCTTTTGTAATCAGAAGATGCGCTATCCGAAGACCGTAAAGCGAAGACAGTTTTTAAAAATGATTTAATTTGAAGAAAGTGGAAGCTGAACTTTTTTTTACCACCCTATCTAAATTTAGTTGTTTAGTAATCGATCTTGACCACTTAAGCATAATCAAAACCTTTGTTCAGAAAACCTTCGAATCGCAAAAGAAAAGGCAGTAAAGAGCAATAAGAAATGAGACGTCTAAATTTTTTACTTCTCATATTAATGTATTCTCATTATCCACAGCTGTTTTCTCACATGTATCACTGTGAAAAGTGACGAATGGGAAGTAAGACGTAATAAATATCACTTTTCATCTCTCACTTTCAATCACGAGAAGTAAGAATTTGAAGTGATATTAAAAAGTCTCACTCCTCACTGTTGTTTTCTCACTTGTCTTTTCTCACTGTGTAAAGTGAAAAGTGTAAAGTGAGATGTGAGAATTCTCACTTCCCACCACGAGAAGTATGAAATGAAAAATGAGGAGAGAGGGAGAAAGTGATAGAGAGAGATATAGATAGAGATAGAGAAAGAAAGAGAAAGACAAAGATAGAAAGCTAGAGCGATAGAGATAGAGGCAGAAAGAGATAGAGGGAGAACGGGGTAGAAGTAGAGGAAGAAAGAGTTAGAGTTAGAGAGGAAAAAAGACGTAGAGATAGAGACAAAGATAGAGGAGGAAAGAGGTAGAGATAGAGGGAGAAAAAGGTAGACATGGAAGAGTAATGAGGTAGAGATGGAAGGATAAAGAGGTAGAGATAGGGATAGGAACAGCTTCATTAATTAAATTTCAAGTCTTTTGTCCTCGAAAACCCTTAGTGTGTAGTGGTGTAATGGCTTTTAAAATATAGAATGCATTTTTTCGAAGTCTATTCATATGGCAAATCGATTTCTTCAAATATCTATTTTGTAATAAATGAACAAATGGGATAGTTTGATCAAACTTCGAGAAACATTGGTAATTCAACCCTTGAATTCACAAAAGAATATTGCTGAAGATCGTTGCAGTAGAAAAAAGTCATACACTGTGAGACGGCCTGTTTTGTCGAATGTTTTTTTTTATATCATTTGATCGGCCAAACGATATTTACGGCCACATGACTCGCTCGATCAAATGACATTTTCGACCGTACGATCTATACGGCCAAATTACCTGTTCGGCCGTTTGAAGCTTACGGCCAAATGCCATTTTTGGCCAGATGGGTTTCAGCACAACGACATATTCCGCAAAACTTCAGCAGTTCGACCACACGACATTTTCGGCCAAATGGCTTTTTTCTGCCAAATAACCATTTCGGTATAACGACATTTTGGACTAAATGCCATTTTTGACCAGATGGGTTTCAGAATTGGGCAATAATGCTTTCGGTCTAGTGCTCTTTGACCAAATGGCTTTCGCCTGAATATTTTTTTACTAAACGGCCCCACCGAAAGTCATGGCCAAGTGGCTTTCACTAATTCAGTAGATTTCGTCTTTCCCATGGAAATTCAGCAGATTTCACTAGAGAAAATTCTTCCGAATTGCTGAAAGTGCAGACGAAATTTCCATAGGAATTCGAATGAATTTCCTGAGGAAATGTAGTCGACGATTCGATTTTTTAAATGTCTAGAGGTAATTGATCCACTCCACTTTGGTCCAGGATTTAGGTATACGATGAAAGATGTATATGACGCCTAAACTATAGTAAATGTTGTTATACAAAGTTGTTCTGAATTCTAATGCTCTCTTCATGGGGCCATGGGTATTCACATAGAATGTTCTATAAAGTTGTTGCGCAGCTTGGTTCAGTTAACTTTGCTGAACAAAACTTTTTCCGTAGCTCTTAAATTAGATGACTTAGAACAATTTTCCTACTTAGATTAGGGGGGTTCCGTTTTATTAAAAAAAACTGGAGACATTATTTAATAGATTCTGTTTATCTCCAAACCTTCTTTTATCGAGCACATACCACGGTTTTCTTCTAAAAATACTTGTTTTAGCAGGTATTTGCTTTATTCTTACGTTGCTTTGAAAAATAATGTACGCGCAAATAGCAAAGTAGGTCCGATATGTTATGTTTATATCTCAGAATCTACCAATATGACTAATGCCATGGCTCCAATGTTCATCCCATCAAAAACAAAGCAATGAAAAGGTATTTGATTTATTTCTTATTTTTGTATTTTTTCAGCAGTGAACACACATGTTGATAAAAACAAGCGACGAAATTGGTTTCGTTTAAGATGAATATATATTCACTAAGATGGAGATCGGAACGGTTCCCCTAGTATGGGAAAAACTTATTTCAATTTTTTTTCATGGGCCGCCCGCTTATTCCATTCTGTTCGATGACCTGATGCACTGGAGTAAAATGCTAATAGTTTTGTCTGATAAACGCAAATCTTTCGCAGTTTTCAGCATAGCATTCTGTATTTAATTCTACAGGAACTCAAAGAGTATCATGGTTCTTCATTGTAAATGGTGCCTTCTAGCTCCAAATTACTGTTTTTCAATGTTTTTTCCAATGAGCTTAGCACCGCTCAAACCTTGACCTATTTGGAAGCAATTTTGTCCATAGCCTCAGGGCATCAAGTGTTGAGCTTGAGCCACCTTAAGCTCCATAATTGGCCTTAGAATGCAGATGTATGCAGAACATTTTTTTGTTCCTTAAAATGTAGATTAGGCCTAAAATGCATTTTTCCTCTTAAATCCGTATCCTGGACCATAGTTCAATCGATTCTTTGACTTTGACATTTCTAAAGAGCAAAGGGTTTGCAGAAATCGTTCTCAATAGATAACGAACTACGATAAAAGAGAGGCAAAAACTGTTCCGAATCATAACAAGCCATGATAACAAATTTATCAAACTTGTATACAAGTGCGAAAAAACAGAATCGGATAGGCAGCCCCCACAGAAAAATGGTGATTCTCGCTTTGTTTTCGCTCATTTCGTGTTAGTTACTGCACAGCTGTGTAGAACAAGTTGAAATTCATCATCAGAGCCAGTGCTTTTCGCATTTGGAGCTTTATAAAAGAAATTTATCATGGGGTATAGCCTCCCGAATCAGTTCTCTATCATGACAGCTTGCGAAAAAAGTCTCTCGTGGTATGCTACACATCGTATATGTATACAGAGATGATAAGTGAGAGACTTGTTCATTCTCTTTAGCATTCAATCCCTGAAAGAGCCCCTATTTCTTTTAAGTTTCTAACTGGATCCCAAAGCTCATTTTTTTAAATTCCGCAGCCCAGCCGAGCACTGGAGGGGGCAATTGCACATAAAATTGTGTTAAAACGTTCTTAGCTAAAACCAAATGTAACAGGAAACGGGGCTTAGCTAACTCATTGACAAGGGTACAATGTATGTAACCGAATTAAAACGTAAAATCAATCGGATTAAAATGTAAAATTCTGTCAAAAAATCAGAAAAACTTCTCAAGAAAACGAATAATTCCTAATTTATTTCCCATGGAAAAACGGTCGATATTTAAAAAAAAACTCAGATGAATTAGGGATATATGTTGTATACAATTTGTCATGAACATTGAGTCGAATTTCCCGATGAAATTCAGTCGACTTTCCTGAGTGCATTATGTCGAATGTCAAAAAAAATTGTCAGGTTTTCAGAGGGGATTCAATCGACTTTATCGAAGAAATTCAGATAAATTTCTTAAGAAAAATATGTCAAATTTTCCGAGGATATTCAAGCGAATATCCCGCGAAAATCAGTTGAATCCGTTGAAGAAATTAAGTTGAGTTTCGCAGGATAGTTCAGCCGAATTCTTATATTGCAGAAACGCACGTGTTCGCATCCCTAGTGCACACTTATTATGATGCAGTTCATAAAAAAACAAATAGATCTTTCCTGAATGCAAATTTTCAATCATGAAATACTGGATTAAAATTAAACTTTATGGAACAGATGCTCGGTTTGAATGTGAATATTCACATTTTTATTACATTTTTTCCGTTTTTTTACTTAAGAATTTACCTACACAAAACATAGTCATAATACAGATTCCGCTTACACAAGTATTCAGTTTTTTATCATTAGGATAATCGATGTTGATTTGATTTAATTTATTTGGTTTTATTTGAATCGTGTGGATTGATAATCTTTTATACTTGATATGATTCTAGATAAGTTATTTTTATATTTTGCCCTTTGCGCGCTATTGTCAAATGTGTGCGCGATGTGTAGCGTCCACACAACTTGTTTAATTTTCATTACCCTTTAGATCCAACTTAAATTACTTTCATTTACGGTCACCTACTTTTCTAACATCTCTGGATATTTTGCATGTCACCAGCACGACAGTTTTCTATCTCTCTTACTTCATACTTGTACAGATATCCTAGTGCTCATTCACCAGATAGGTTCTCGAACGGCAAGAATCGCATCAACGTCTCATGCTCATTAGAAAGTAAAATTGCTCTATCTAAGCGGTACGTGATTTCTGTAATCAGACATGAACAAAATTGATCCAAAGTAGATACGGTAAAACGCTTGATGGTCTTCAGTCTGAAGCATTAGCGTCAATGTTTTCTTGATAATTGCAAAAATGCTGCAAACGGTTCGGCCGAACATTAAGAAAGTTGAACCAAAAACGTTCCTAGGGAACGAAGCTCCGAGCGGTTAATGGGGTAATTTAGTGAACCTAATCAACATAGATAATTCTATTTTAGCAATTCGCTAGGCACAGCCAAACTTTCCCAAGGTGCAAAGTATGAAAAAGTAAACGTCGGATTGCCATCGTTCTATCATCATCAACCGTCGAAGGCTAGTGTACTCTCTTCCACATCACACTGCAACAAACAAACAAAAATCCAGTAATAATGCAAAGAACAGCTCAACCCCCATTACATATGTATACAACAACATTCACCCTTAACAGTTAGTTTTCCGCTTTATGTTTTATTTTTGCGTTGAAAAACAAGAACCCTCAAAAAGAAAATCCATGGTTTTGAACATTTTCCGTTGAAGCGTTATTTTACTTTACTTTTTTCATTTCTATTCTCTTTTTTCTCAACCATTTTTGCGACCTTTCAGATGTTGGCATGATTATGATGCAGACAGGAATGGTAAAACAGGGCCTTAACTCCGCCTGTCACACTTACATCGACGGTACGATCTTTATTTCCTTCTCGAATTTGCATCAATCGAACAAATTCAAATCAAACTTTTTTAAAACAATGCAATCTGTTTTTAGTTTTCTTCTGAAATAATCTTCTACTTAAAAAGAAATAAGCGCTAATCGTTATCTTTCGCCAGTTTTGTCTTTACGAATAATCTACCCTATTTTTGATTTACGTTTCTCTTTCTTTCGTTTAAATTTAGTTTCGTTTCGATTATTTCCGCACATGTTAAAATGAATTTTGAAAATATGTTTAAGTTCAGTTACTGATTCGCAACTATTGTCTATTTCCCTATATCATCGTTGAACAAAAGCATTTGTTTCGTTATCCCAATGGTTGAAGGCTAGATTGTGTTGAATTTAAATGATAAATGCCACTTATCTGTTTGCTCAATATATTGTAATTTTATTGCCAGATATTCCAACACTTCCCGGTTAAATAGCGTCCTCGAATAATGAAAACGCACACTGCCATCATGAAATTGCAAAACTATTCTTCCTAGAGCCTCTTCACACCCTGTCAACTAACCTTTCGATCGCAAAATCCACATTACTAAACCCAAATTTGCCAAACTTGCTTCAATTAGTTGCTACTGTACTGTACGTTTATCAACTAACACTAGAGATAAGTTCACATTTCGGCACTACTGCTACTGAATTTCATAACTACTATATGATTGATTATAATTTTCTCTCAACTGAACTGAACATCAAATATTTGTCATAATCTGTTAGGTATCATAAATATATGGCAGATGTCGATTTTTGATGACTATCTTTCTCTGGCTATATAAATATTTGATGTTCACACAAACAGAGTACTGATCTTTACTCATCCGTTTTGATTTTGTTACACGTACCGTCGTGCCGGGTGATATTGCTTCAGTTACAAATATTATGTAAAAAGTTGCTACTTTGTTGACGTTCGAGTATTTTCTATCGACGTCTGCTCTAAGACTCATGAAGTCAATAACCGATTCCATTCAATGTCACCTTTGACGAAAGCAATATCTTTCAATTTACTTTTGTTTTGTTTCAAAATGACCACGCATGAAGCTTAAAGGTTCATAGGCTTAACTCCTTTTCTTAATATAAAGGGTTTTGCACCCCATATTAGTAATTGCATGGACAATTCACGTTGATGTTTAATTATGTAAATAGTAGGTATAAAATGGGCGAATTTCCTTGGAAATAGGTATCATTTTTAAATAAACAAAATGGCTGAATAAAACATACCAGTCAAAGCTAAGTTTGGGTTGAGGGCATTTCATAAATATTTAAAAAATCACATCGTTTTTGGTAGCCATGCCACTTTTTCACGAATTTCGAGGTCCTTTAGATACAAAGCGATGGTTGAAGAGTTCTAATTCACGAAGTCCACTATGTTGAAAGATTTCTGAATAAAAACATGCATTGCCGTTTTAATCCGTGCACCTATGTTGATCTTGACCCCGTCGTTTGACGCCATTTTTCTGCTTTCGACGTTCTCTACTGTTTGCCCAACTTCCAGAATCGGTAGAGTTCTCCTGCTTGATCTAGTTTGACCGTATGCGTTACACTCAACGGTTCCTGAAAATCTGGGATGCGTTTACTTGAAAAACGAAAATAGATACACCAAAGAATCACTATTCCGTTTCGAAGTTTGAGTCGAAATGTCAACTTGGTACTTGCAGATTGATGTGCTACAGCTCCTCTTCGATGAGTATGCACCGTATAGAATATCCTTCTCTCTTTTTAGTTGACGAGCACCCTCGAGTCCTCTGCAACTGAAAAAATTGGCTGTTCGGCCACATTGAGAGTTGACGTAAAGTCAATGTCAACTTCTCCCCACGAACAGCCTAGATAGCTGTGTGGTGTCGGCAGCCGGTTGTCTGGCTAAGAATAACGCTACGGATTGCCTGTTCCAGTGGTAAAAGTCCACCATACAGGTGACCCCTAATCAGTGTTGTAAAATGTCATTTGCATTCGTTTGTATAATTTGCGCAGAACTTTTCTCAGAAGGTAGTTATCAATTCCTGTTGTATGACGAACTTATAGCGCTTAAATGGACCTACAACTTTGTCTAATATGACTTTGCTGTAATTATGTAAACTGGGGCGTGGGAGGCAAAATGTCATTCAAATGACATTATGTCAAATGACACGTGACATTTTGGAGAGTTTTCACTCTCCAGCCTAAGATGTTATACTTAGAGCAATGTACCCTTGGACAAAAATAAAGCCCTACTCAAGCGTTATGAGTACATTCAAAATTATGGAATAAATTTGGCTTCTAAAGAAAGTTATGAACAAATTAGTCAAATGACATGCAGATGACATTTTACAAGCCTGCCCCTAATTCTTGGTGTGATGCGGCTTTATGCTTACCGTGCCTATGAATGAATGGTAAGGGGGGTCTAAAAAGAACCTAACCGCTAACGGAGCCTGTGAAGCACCAGGGCACCCTTCACAGTATTGAGCCCTTATTGCGCTAACCGGAGCTATGGCGTAGTTGACTTTTTGCTTCTCCGGAATAATCGGCTACTCTTATTCAATCTCAACTTGAGGTTAAATAAGGGTGGGATTATGAGTATGTTTTTATTTAGTTTTTCATCTAATTGTCACCTATATGGATTCGCTATATGCGTTTTTCACAGTGTACTCTGTGTTTCGTCTTTGACGTTCTTGATACGATACCGACTTGGTTTCATCGTTGCTGTTCACATAAATGTTGAAGTTGTGGAGTGTATTATCGTAATTCACAATGGCTACAGTTAGGATAGCTCAAATCAATCTTCAGCACAAAAGAACAGCAACGATTAATCTTTGTAGACTTATGCAAAATGGCAAATCCCAAGTGGCTTTGGTGCACGAACCCTATTTTCGCAAGGGTAGCTTTTACCTAGGTAACCTAGTGAACCCGGTTTTTGCTGCTTTCAGTAATGAAATGGCAAACTCTCGATCAATGCCGCGTGCATGTGTACTTGTTAACAACGCTATCGTTGCTACACTTATCTCTGAACTAACAACCAGAGATGTATGTGCTGTCACAATTGATGCAACTGGCGGATCCCCGTCAGGAAATACGTCTATTGTTCGGTTTATTTACCACATGATGAACCATCCCCTACGGATGCTTTCAAACAAGTGGTCAGTTATTGCACGTCAAAAGGCCTTCCGCTAATTGTCGGTAGTGATGCTAATGCTCATCACATCATCTGGGGTAGCTCGGATATCAATCTGAGAGGCTCCAGCTTGATGGAATACTTAAGTAGTACCGAACTTGGTTTACTTAACATAGGCAATCGCCCAACCTTTATGGTATCTAATAGAGCAGAAGTATTAGACATAACTCTCTGCTCCAATCGAATCAGTCACGAGTTGACGAATTGGCATGTGTCAGATGAGGAATCCATATCTGACCATCGCTACATCTATTTTGATCAGTTGAATGTTTCTTCGCAGACCTTGCGTTTTAGAAATCCCCGTTCAACCAACTGGGATCTCTATACAGAGTTGCTCTCGACAAAATTTCATGGATATCTACCATCCATTGAAACTCCTACCGACTTGGATGATGCCGTTGATACTACAACGTTGCATATCGTGGAAGCTTTTGAAGAAGCTTGCCTTGCGTTCTGTGAAAACCTCAAGAGGAACCCCGTGGTGGAATTCCGATTTGGCTAAGCTCAGGAAGCAGTGTAGAAGGAGTTGGAACAGACGCCATTCAGCAGGGACGGCTTCTTTCAAGTTGGCTCGCAAAGCTTACAAGAAGGCTCTACGATCTGCTGAACGATTCGGCTGGAAAAACCTTTGTGCAAATGTTTCCAATTTGAGTGAAGCCACTCGATTGAATAAAATTCTTGCGAGATCCAAGGATTTCCAAGTTGGCGAAATTCGCAAGCCAAATGGCGACTACACTTCTTCTGACGAAGAAGCGTTAGAGCACTTATTTGATACACACTTCCCTGGATGTGTAGATATTGCATCTTCGGATGTTCCTGATGTCTTTTCATGTAGTTATGGGTCTTGGGCTCAGGCTCGTAGAATCATAACTACTGAATCGATTCAATGGGCTCTTAATAGTTTTGCTCCTTACAAATCTCCAGGGGAAGATGGGATCTATCCCGTTCTTCTTCAGAAGGGTTCTGAGCATATCAAACATGTTTTGAAAAAACTTTTAGTATGCAGTTTTGCTACTGGGTATATTCCCATATCCTGGCGGGATGTCACTGTAAAGTTTATCCTAAAAGGAGGACGTGCTTCGTATGAAGAAGCAAAGAGTTTTAGACCCATCAGTCTGACCTCATTTCTTCTGAAATGCTTAGAACGTATTATCGATCATCACATTCGTGATGACTGTTTGGCAAACATGCCTCTTCATGTTAATCAACATGCTTACCAATCTGGAAAGTCCACCGTGACTCTTCTACACAAGGTTGTCTACGACATCGAAAAAGCATTTGCCCAAAAGCAATCATGCTTGGGTGCGTTCTTAGATATTGAGGGTGCTTTTGACAACGTGTCTTTCGATGCAATATTGGAAGCCGCACGATGTCATGGGCTACCTAATATAATTACCAAATGGATTCACCAGATGCTTAAAAACCGACATCTCTACTCGACATTACGTCAAGCAGCGATTAGGAAATTAAGTGTTTGTGGCTGCCCCCAAGGGGGAGTATTATCTCCACTTTTGTGGAACCTCGTTGCAGATACGCTATTGAGATTTGCAGATACGCTATATGAGATACGCTATTCGAGGTTCTTCTCGACGTTGTCCCACTACACATACATCTCAAACAAGAAGCACTTTCTTGTACTTACCGATTATGGGTTCTCGGTTTCTTGGAAAAGAATCCTGGAAAACGCAGTTCTACACACACTTCGTTGTTACAACTCATGGTTGATTGGGACAGAACAGTCCTTGCTCCAAGTGATCTCACACTCGCTAGTAGTTTTCCTTATAGGACATTTTCAACACAATTCCCCTCGCGGGATGAGTGGACATCTGGCTATTTGGAGAGAAGTATGTCGGACAGCATTGTTTGTAATACTGACGGCTCCCTCTTCGAAGGTAGAGCGGGTGCAAGTGTCTACTCGCGTGAGCTAAGATTGGAACAGTCACACTCACTGGGTAGACACTGCACTGTCTTTCAAGCGGAAATATTTGCCATTATGTGTGGAGTGCAATCTGCACTTCAGAAACACATAATGGGCAAAGTAATATACTTCTGTTCAGATAGTCAAGCAGCCATCAAAGTCCTCGCTTCGGCCAACTCAAGGTCGAAGTTAGTAATCGCATGTCGAACTCAAATAGAGGAACTGAATTCAGTTAATACATTGCACCTTATATGGGTACCTGGCCATTCTTCCATAGCTGGAAACGAATTGGCTGATGAGTTAGCTCGCACTGGAGCATCACAAGACTTTTTTGGTCCTAAGCCAGCTATTCCAATATCTAAGTGTTGGGTGAAGCGTTTGATTAGCTCTTGGGCTTCCACTCAGCACAAACGGTATTGGAGTAGTTTGGATTCATGTCGACAAACAAAATTGTATATCCGAGAGCCATCTCCGGTAGTAGCTAACTATTTAGCTAATCTGTCTAAACAGAATTGCAGTGTCTTAGTCAAGGCCTTGACAGGTCACTGCCGACTCAACTATCACATGGCAAATATTCAACGTGTTGAATCCTTTGTCTGTGATGGTTGTGAATCCGATTATGGAACTTCTTATCATCTGATATGTAACTGCCCAGTTTATGCGCAACTGCGTTTCCAAATATTTGGTAAACACTTACTAAGTGAAATTGACTACAGAAACCTGAACCTTCAAAGCATTCTGTTGTTCATAACCCGTTGTGGTAAGGAGCTATGAGCTTTTGTACGTGTTGTATACGTTGTATGCCCTCTTCAAGGGTACCTTTCCTCAACTTCCCATTTTTCTCCCATCCATATTCCTTTCCTTTTTGTTCACTTCCTTTTCCGTCAGGTGCGTGATGAGAAAGGCTGAGAAGGCGATGGCACAAATCTCCCGAATTGAGGTGAACGTGCCCCTGGAGCCGACGTTCTGATACCTGATACACTCAACGGTTCCTGAAAATCTGGGATGAAAAACGAAAATAGATACACCAAAGAATCACTATTCCGTTTCGTAGCCGCTGACCGCCAAAACATGGCTAGCGCCGTATATGACCATTGAAAAGATTAGAGCTCTCGAACTGTGAAAATTGAGGTTGAAAAGCAACTCCCATATTCCATCCATTGGTTCCCTGTGCAATTACGATTGTTCTGGTGAACCATGGAGTAGCAACTACAAAATGTACTGGAAAAAGATCGCATACTGATAGCTGTCAAGAAAATTCCCTAAAATTCTCACCCCAATTGCTTATAGATTGTCATTTGGGATTTAATAGGAATCCAATCGGAGGTCCAGAACGATGAAACATGAAAGCTACCATGGCCGGCCACATCCACCTTCTCCGTTAGTGGGGAAAGGAAAGAACTTATGTTATGACATCTACTCACCGAGAAAAAAAAAATTTTTATTGGAGTATTCAAATCATTTTGATAGAATAAATCATATGAGGATGAAAATATTAATAGACTAAAATGTCTAATGATGACAATTTTGAGAAAATATTAATAACTGTGAATTTCCATGGTCCGAATAGTTGTCATAGTCACAAAACAGATAGGCATCTTAGAACAATCTGAAAGTTTCAAAGTGGGTGCTTTGCGTATCAACAATCGACTAACAGAAAGATACAGAAAAGCATGCATTGCTGCTCTGTCTCATGCTCGTTGTTCAGTAAAGCTTGACTTCCACCGCTAGGTTCGCTAGTGTTTCATAATATGTTATGTAGTCATGGGTTAGGGACAAAAGGTCGAAAGACAAAAGGTCGAAAGGACAAAAGGTCGAAAGGACAAAAGGTCGAAAGACAAAACGTCGAAAGACAAAAGGTTGAAGGGACAAATGGTCGAAAAGGACAAAAGGTCGAAAGGGACAAAAGGTCGAAAGGACAAAACGTCGAACGGGACAAAAGGTCTAAACGGACAGAACGTCGAACGGGACAAAAGGTCGAAAGAAACTAAAGATCAATAAGATCAAAAGGTCGGAATGGACAAGGAACTGAAATGGAGAGAGTCAATCTAGCACCAGAGTTGCCCTACACAGTGAACAAAAACTCAGCTCTTTTATTTTTCACATTTTTTAACAAATAAATAAAATTCATTCAGTGAGTACAACTAATAGATGGATGTTGAGTTTTCTAAATGTCACTTCGATCTGTCATAATAGTGCACGCCGCACATCAAATACACCGGCGTATATTACACGCCGATGTATTTTCAATGCGTGCGCCTGCATGACGGCGGAGTGCACTATTTTGACAGATCGAAGCGACATTCAGAAAACCTAGATTTTCATCTATTATTTGCACTCATTGAATGAATTTCATTTAATTGCTAAACATAGTTTAAAATAAAAGAGCAACTTTTTATGGCAACTGTATAGGACAACTCTGTCTCGCGCAATACAAGTTTTATTCATTTCCTAAATCAACAATCTTTTTATCTCTAACAGAACCATCTAGATATTCATAATATTGTTTCATAGTAATTACTCCTTCTTTGAAAATTGCTCATTCTTCAACTTTGAATGATGTGATGAGCGTGTTATTTCTACTTGAAGTCAAATGCATTTCATAATTTTTTTCGGAATACACCCAACTTGTTATCAACTTGTACTTGATCGACCTTTTGTCCCTTTCGACTTTTTGTCCTTTTCGACCTTTTGTCCTTTTCGACCTTTTGTCCTTTTCGACCTTTTGTGCCTTTCGACCTTTTGTCCTTTCGACCTTTTGTCCCTTTCGACGTTTTGTCTTTTCGACCTTTTGTCCTTTCGACCTTTTGTCTTTTCGACCTTTTGTCTTTCGACCTTTTGTCCTTTCGACCTTTTGTCTTTCGACCTTTTGTCATAGATTCGTAGTCATAGCCCACAGTCCCACGATCAGTCCGTAGCTGGACAAGTTAGGCCCTTCAGCCATATAATTCTCTACACAAACACTTCATTTCTTCGATTGAAACAAAAACAGATTCCAATTTGCAAGTATCGAGTATTTAAGTATAATTTTCGACCAGCCAAAACAAAACAAAACTACAAAAATGACGCAAACTGTACTGTACGAAGAACAATCGCGTCCACTCTTGAGCGCGGCACACTTTGATCTCCACACCCGAAGAACTTCTGGAGAACTTAACTTTTCTGCAGGCTACTTGGTTCCGCCAAACTGCACCAAGCGGCGCTTTGGCTATTTTGTGAAATTTTGCTCGTAAAAAGAACACAAAGCAATATTTACAACTATTTGTGCACTTTCGTGCGTAAAATTGAGGAATTTTCCATTAACGCTTGGTGCGAATTAACAGAACCCCGACCACTTATTCTCGGAATCTTGTAAAAATAGAGGACCTTAATTCCAGCGGCACTCAGAATCAAATGATGGCCCAGAGCTCCATTTTATAGCGTTATGCGCCTAATTTTTCTCTAGAAGGAACATATCGACAAACATACATCTCCAATGATAAGCGGCAGAAAATGAATGCCATGAAGGAACTGTTGTTGAATTTGTCCATAGAAAACGTTGTTGTTTATTGACTTGACGGTAAAGTAGGCCCCATAGCTCATGGAGCTGCTCCACAATTGGATCATCCCATTTTCTGCCAGTTCGGCTTATTTCCAGCATCAGTATTTTCCCTTGAACTACGAAGTCTGCATCACGTCTCGAAAGATCTTACCGTCGAAGATTCGTCTGGATCGTGGTTTAAGTTTGCAATACTTTTGCAAGTCCATTGTGATCGAGTTGTCTTCCGTTGGAATTGGAACCTCCTCCAGAGGAAGCCAAAATATTTCGTAAATACCCGAATGAGTCACAACTTTGTCTTGTCCGAATCTCAACAGTATCGGCATTAGAAGATCCGGACCCTTCAACCTGCATATATTCATATGAAACATACTCCAGACAACTGACCCAATTATCATCGCCCTTTTTTAGCCCGACTTCGTTTTTTACTGAAAAACAACAAATTTTCAACTCGGCATGACAATAACCCTAGAATGTTACTATAGTAACAAGGACAGGATATTGATTGGGTTGGTAAACAGTACTGTGACTTGTCATATTTACCTCGGGTACGATCCGGATAGGATCGAACAGCACCTTATTGTACAACAAGGGAAGGTCTCTTCACGCCGAGAAGGCCGGCGTTGATGTCCACGTTTTTCTCTGGAACATCCTTGCATCTCATAAAACTCCAAAATATTCTCCTTTTGAGGAAATGGTTGAATGATTCTTCGTAGGCAATAATAACCAAATGATAAAATTTTCTCCCGAAGGATATGAAACGTGATAATTTTGACAACTTGCTGCCGTTAGAGAGCTGCGGAATGATGAGAAGGCCGATACTGCTGAATTCTGGGTTAGAATCACTTCGCGTAGAATGTAAAGAATGAAAGACACCCTTACTCTGTATTCATTTGAGCAGGAGAAGGAAAAATATGGAGATAAACGATGTTAGCCCGAGCAGCACTATTCAGATCGTTTTGTGTCGGTGGTCGGCTGGTTTTAGGGGGAAAGACGGCTTTGGCAGATTTTGTTCTATTATTGGCGGGGGGGTTTTTTATGACTGACTAGGCTCAAATTTGGCCTAAACCTTCTTTGCATATCAAAGAATATTGTGGCCAAATTTCAAAAAATTTGGTCGACAAAAACTCCCCTGCCAATAATAGAACAAAACCTGCCAAAGCCATCTTTCCCCCTACCTCCAATGCAGAGTTCGTCCACTGTCGCTTGCTACTTCTCTATATGTATGATTAACAAGCTCCATGCTTCTCCTCGCTCCTTTAACACCATCTAGCGTTATATTGGACAACAGGCACGATACCGGTTTTACACACCATCCATTGTTGCTCTTTCCAGTCTTGTAGACTTTCCGGGAAAGCTGTTCTCGTCCATGACTTTCCGTAGCTCTACAAGGTCTATGATACTATATGGTTATATGCGACTTGAAATTGATGAACAGATGGTGCTTTCAGACCTGATGTTAATGGATTTTTTTGGGTTTTTTTTCCTACACTAAAGATTTGGTCCGTTGTCGAGCGATCGTTAAGAAGCCTTTCCCATGAACTAATTCACTACAAGTGGCAGATGACTTCTAGGTGGAATTTAGAATGGTGATCGCTTGGAGGTTCTAACACTTCAACTCATCCACCATAGCTCCATCTTTGTTGATGGAGCATATGACGACTGCTACTCATGAGGTAGCTGTTCTGTATCCCAGTCTTTGCAGACAAATGGCCCGGGCACATCTTGATGAGTTCAGCTCCGATACTATTTTACCAGCGGCTTTACTTTTCTTGAGTTGTTGAATGGCCTCTAGAGCTTTCTCCAAAATGTGGCCTTGTTGATTAAAGATGTACAGTTCAATCTGATACCTTTCAAGAGGCTCGGAAGCCTCCTTTCAAGAGGCTCGGAAGCCTCCTTTCAAGAGGCTCGGAAGCCTCCTTTCAAGAGGCTCGGAAGCCTCCTTTCAAGAGGCTCAGGCCTCCTTTCAAGAGGCTCAGAAGCCTCCTTTCAAGAGGCTCAGGCCTCCTTTCAAGAGGCTCAGAAGCCTCCTTTCAAGAGGCTCAGAAGCCTCCTTTCAAGAGGCTCAGAAGCCTCCTTTCAAGAGGCTCAGAAGCCTCCTTTCAAGAGAGGCTCAGAGCCTCCTTTCAAGAGGCTCAGAAGCCTCCTTTCAAGAGCTCAAAGCCTCCTTTCAAGAGCTCAGAAGCCTCCTTTCAAGAGGCTCAGAAGCCTCCTTTCAAGAGGCTCAGAAGCCTCCTTTCAAGAGGCTCAGGAAGCCTCCTTTCAAGAGGCTCAGGAAGCCTCCTTTCAAGAGGCTCAGAGCCTCCTTTCAAGAGAGGCTCAGAAGCCTCCTTTCAAGAGGCTCAGAAGCCTCCTTTCAAGAGGCTCAGAAGCCTCCTTTCAAGAGGTCTGGAAGCCTCCTTTCAAGAGGCTCAGAAGCCTCCTTTCAAGAGGTTCAGGCCTGCTTTCAAGAGGCTCAAGCCTCCTTTCAAGAGGCTCAAGCCTCCTTTCAAGAGGCTCAGAAGCCTCCTTTCAAGAGGCCTCAGAGCCTCCTTTCAAGAGGCCTCAGAAGCCTCCTTTCAAGAGGCTCAGGAAGCCTCCTTTCAAGAGGCTCAGAAGCCTCCTTTCAAGAGGCTCAGAAGCCTCCTTTCAAGAGCTCAGGCCTCCTTTCAAGAGGCTCAGAGCCTCCTTTCACGAGGCTCAAGCCTCCTTTCAAGAAGGCTCCGAAAGCCTCCTTTCAAGAGGCTCGAAAGCCTCCTTTCAAGAGGCCTCGAAAGCCTCCTTCAAGAGCCTGAAAGCCTCCTTTCAAGAGGCCTCAAGCCTCCTTTCAAGAGGCTCAAAGCCTCCTTTCAAGAGGCCTCAAAGCCTCCTTTCAAGAGGCCTCAAGCCTCCTTTCAAGAGGCTCAAGCCTCCTTTCAAGAGGCTCAAGCCTCCTTTCAAGAGGCTCAGCCTCCTTTCAAGAGGCCTCAGCCTCCTTTCAAGAGGCCTCAGCCTCCTTTCAAGAGGCTCAAGCCTCCTTTCAAGAGGCCTCAGCCTCCTTTCAAGAGGCCTCAAGCCTCCTTTCAAGAGGCTCAAAGCCTTCTTTCAAGAGGCTCAGCCTCCTTTCAAGAGGCCTCAGCCTCCTTTCAAGAGGCTCAAGCCTCCTTTCAAGAGGCTCAGAGCCTCCTTTCAAGAGGCTCAGGCCTCCTTTCAAGAGGCTCAGGCCTCCTTTCAAGAGGCTCAAGCCTCCTTTCAAGAGGCTCAGAGCCTCCTTTCAAGAGGCTCAGGAAGCCTCCTTTCAAGAGGCTCAGAAGCCTCCTTTCAAGAGGCTCAGAGCCTCCTTTCAAGAGGCTCAGGCCTCCTTTCAAGAGGCTCAGAGCCTCCTTTCAAGAGGCTCAGGCCTCCTTTCAGAGGCTCAGAAGCCTCCTTTCAAGAGGCTCAGGCCTCCTTTCAAGAGGCTCAGAAGCCTCCTTTCAAGAGGCTCAGAAGCCTCCTTTCAAGAGGCCTCGGAAGCCTCCTTTCAAGAGGCTCAGAAGCCTCCTTTCAAGAGGCTCAGGCCTCCTTTCAAGAGGCTCAGAAGCCTCCTTTCAAGAGGCTCAGAGCCTCCTTTCAAGAGGCCTCAGAAGCCTCCTTTCAAGAGGCTCAGAAGCCTCCTTTCAAGAGGCTCAGAAGCCTCCTTTCAAGAGCTCAGAGCCTCCTTTCAAGAGGCTCAGGCCTCCTTTCAAGAGGCTCAGAAGCCTCCTTTCAAGAGGCTCAGAGCCTCCTTTCAAGAGGCTCAGAAGCCTCCTTTCAAGAGGCTCAGAAGCCTCCTTTCAAGAGGCTCAGAAGCCTCCTTTCAAGAGGCTCAGAAGCCTCCTTTCAAGAGGCTCAGGCCTCCTTTCAAGAGGCTCAGAAGCCTCCTTTCAAGAGGCTCAGAAGCCTCCTTTCAAGAGGCTCAAGCCTCCTTTCAAGAGGCTCAGAAGCCTCCTTTCAAGAGGCTCAGAAGCCTCCTTTCAAGAGGCTCAGAAGCCTCCTTTCAAGAGGCCTCGGAAGCCTCCTTTCAAGCAGCTCAGAAGCCTCCTTTCAAGAGGCTCGGAAGCCTCCTTTCAAGAGGCTCGGAAGCCTCCTTTCAAGAGGCTCGGAAGCCTCCTTTCAAGAGGCTCGGAAGCCTCCTTTCAAGAGGCTCGGAAGCCTCCTTTCAAGAGGCTTGGAAGCCTCATTCCGAATAACGTTCCACTACGAGCAACACTCATGCTTTACATCAGTTTATGATACCAAATTTGGTCATCTATGAGTTACAGCAACCAAAACAACATGAATTGTGCTGCTAGGAACGTTATTCCGGGTCACTTGTTTCAGCGCTGCGTCTTTCTCCAGGATCTATCTGCAACCCTCATTTTCGGGTTGATATCGATTCTGGTACGGCTCTACAGCCCTCGAGGATTAAAATCCGAATTCTTGAAGAGGATTTCATCAGATAGAGCCGGTAGCAGGGATAATGGCGGTGACGGCGACTGATAAATATTTATCTACCTTTAAGCGCCGACTTGGTCGTACTACTCCGAGATCGGATCCGGGAGTTTTTCGTTTTTTATTTGAGTTGAACGATTTTTAACTCTTACCTAGACTGCCGCTTAACTGCTTAACTTAGCTCAACTGTCCCATATTGATATGAATCCATTTTTTAGCTAATTCTAGTCAAGAAAAATGTCTCTTGCCTGCTGGAGGCATCGGTTAGGTCTCCTGCAACCACGGTAGACCGAAGACTTTTTCGCACAAAGCCAACAGCACTTCAAAATTATTATTTATTGGTATAATATCGTACGGCTTTCAGTAATGATCGAAGACTCTATGGTTTGTCGGCTACTAAAAACCCATCCATAGAGGATTTGTTCAGCTGCCCACGCAAATAGGGTTCTAAAACCTAGTTCTTGCTTCCTAGTACACCCAAGCAGTGAAGATGGCCGTTTGAATATTTCTATTCAATTACGAACTTTTTGGTTAGAATTTACGAACTTTCACAGAGTTTCGCACAGTTGAGTTTCAATCAAATATATATTTACCAAGATTTCTGATAAAGCCTTGTTTCGATGCTGAAATGTAACATCAGTTTTTAAAAAGAGAATTAATAAAAAATAACAGTTTTATTCGTATTCTGAAATTTTTTAAGTTAAAAACATGCCTTACATTTATTTTTTTATCGGGAATTTAGAAACACACTGCGTGTAATACCTTTAGTACTATTTAAAAAAATAAAAAAAAAATAAAAGAGACATACAAATTTGAATCGCAATCTTTTCTAGTCCAGTTCTTAATTTAAAAATTAAAAATTCTTAATTAAGAATTCGCTAATGTTTCTCTCTCGCTTCGTATAACCACTTCGGAGCTCTCTTTGTGAAATTTTGGATTGGGTACTTTCAGACAAAATAAATAAATTGGAGGCTGGAGATACAAGTTAATACATTGCGTTGAAATTTTTGTTATCTTTAATTTCTGAACACAAAAATTAGAGGTACGTTTTGATTCGTTTTGAAACAGATAGTTTTGAAATTCAAATAAACTGTTAAGAGTATAAAAATTTCAGTTGGATTTTTTTCTGATCTGCCTTGAGAACTTTTGAAGTCTCAAATGGCTGCTTGACGCAAAATTGAGAAGTTCTTGTTTTCATGAAGTGTTCTATATTATTATCATTACGTAGAGTTCAGCCAAATTTTATGAGAGAAATTATTTACATTCGATGTATGCATCTATATAAAGCAATTCTGGCAAAGTGAATCTTATTGAAATTTGTTTGTTGACATTCTGATAAAAAATTAAATGGAATAAGTGGCAATAAAATTTAAAAATAAATATAAATATTTATAATAACACCATTCACACTAATTATTCATAGACTCAGTTACCCAAAATTAGAAAACCTCTCAAAATCAGTTACTTCCATTGATAAAACTTGTTTAATCGATATTATTCGACACAGTAACTGATTCTATAGAAAATAAATCACTTGTTTTGAGTTAAACTATATTTATATGAAAAGTAAAAAAAAAGTTTTAAATAAATCTATCGCTAATTGCTTCATACGTCATTGTTCTACATAATAACATAATAATCATCATGACGCTTCCGTTCGATGTATTAATCGCCGATTCCTGTCACCAAGTCAGGCTAACTGTTATCCACACTTACACGCGGGTTTATCTCTAAATCAGCTAGGTTCCACCGTATGATTCGGTGAAGTTAACCATCAAACAACCAGTTACACTAAACAATCAAACAATACACCTCTGTAACACTAACATGCTAGTGCCATATGTTTCGAACTTTTCAGGACCGAACCCCAAGACATATTTCTGCCCTTTCACTCGACGAAGTTGTGTGTATGTTCAGAACTTTATATGATCCCATTCCTTCGCCATCTCTGTTGCGAGTTGTTAACATATGCCATAAGTTTAAACTGGAACTGCCAGATGAACTAAAGTCGCATTGTATTCTCATGAGTGCCATTGAAAGCTTCATATTAGTCGATATTAGCAACTGCATAATTCTTTTGGAAATTCGGCAGTCTCAGTTTGAATGCAATCTCCACCAACTATGCGCGGTTATCATGAACATTAATCATTCACATATTCAATGTTCTTTTCTTACTTTTTTCCTTTCTATGCTTTGAAACCCTTCATAATACCGCATTCATCACAACTACTACTTCTACTACTGCTACTGAATCAATTATGAAAAATCAATTGCCAAAAAACTGCCAACCAAAAACAAAACCCCGAAACTATCGCCCAATGACCACACAAACAAAACCCAATCTACTACCACCAAACTACCCAAAAAACCAAACACAGTGGCGACGTTTCGAAAGGGGGTCCGTGCGATTCAGATGGTTGGCCGTGCAAGTACGTATATACCGCTATGGTTGAGTATTTATTAAAACTTCTATCAGTACCACTGTTGTAACAAAAAACTGTTTCCCCCGACCATTTCTCAAAAAATACGATAAAAATCCGTCGTACATTGTGTCGTGTTTTCATCTGTTTTCAGTTTTATTCGTTGTTGTTTTCATTTTCTCCCATTGGTCTATTAAAAATTGGATATGATCGATTGTGTTAGAATAGGACGTCTTAGGAGTGTATACTCTTCCTTGAGTTGTGGTTCCATCCCAACCCGGAAATTCCCCATCAATGTGCCGAACAGTGCATTCGGAGTCTAGTTTGTGTGAATCGCTGTGTATAATTAGTGTTGAAATCAGTCCGAGTTAGCTCATGCTACGACGAAAGATCCTCATATCAAATTGATGTTCATTTTAGTGGTAGATTAGTACAGTAGTAGTAAAAGGACCAACATCCCAGTGAGTAAATGTGATATAAAGATAATTTAGATTGTTTTTAGAACAAAATTTATCAAACAGCAGTAATCAATGTGGGTTTTGCACTATTTATTGGTTATGGAAAATTTTCTTAAGGGTGAATTGTTATTACTGAGAAATATGTGTGAAAACCTTCAAATTGATGAAGAATTATTCATTAATCACGGTCGATATACTCCCAATCGTAACATTTTCAATAACAACTTTGGTATTGTTTTGGGCGTTAGGTTTCTTTATTCGATCTTTGCATTTTGCCATTCACCAGATTAAGGCAAATATGAATATTATGTAATATGTTCATCTAAGTCCTTCCAAAGCATATTTTCGCCTTCCTGAATTATTTCAATTCCATTATTCTACCTTAACTCTCGTATTTAGTATGGGGAAAACGATGAATAATATTTTGTCCTTGCAAACATAATACGATAACATGAATCAAGTTAAAAATATGAATAAATTAACAAGAATTTCTTCATATTTACATTGTTTAAGGTCACTCCTTACGGAATCCAAGTTTCAAAGTGCTCGCGTTTTCAGGGGCACACTACTCGATACGGAAGCAACGCACAACTGTCATTTTTATTATTTCACGCATGCTGCGACGCAGCAAAGCTAAATCAACAAAAATGACAGTTGTGCGCCGCCTCCGTATCGAATGGTGTGCCCCCGAAAACGCGAGCACTTTGAAACTTGGATTCCGTGAGGAGTGTCCTTAAAATGTAAATGCTTTGTAGTGGCAATAGAGGCCAGTATATTAGTCAGATAGATTCAGGCAATAGCATACAGGGTCAACTTGTTGTTTAGGTGTTGTCTTCTTGAATGTTTGTGATGAAGTGAACAATCGATGTTTTATACATACTACAATTATAAAGTTATTTCTTAATTTTCATCTAATGTTTTATTCGCTGATCAACAGTTTTTCGATTTTTAACTCTCTCATTGTTATTTTCAAATATTTAATTTACCTGTCATAGATAAACTTCTTCCGGAAGCTAGACTTACAGAAGATACTTTTTTAGTTACACCAAGTTTATCTTTACATTGTTTTGAATTTCCACGCAATTTCCATGATTTTTCACATCAATGTGTTTCTTTCTGTTTGAGTTCTATCCCTTTTCTCCAGTGTATTTTCTAATAATTTTCTCTGTTTTTTCATTCAAACGAATTCACCCAAAACTCTAACGTCAATACCGACGAACCAATAATCGTATCTTGGGGCACTAACTGAACAATACACACAAAATCACGAATGTAAAATTTATTACAAATCATAATCTAGCCGACGAATTTATACACTCACCACGTAAGTCCTATCAACCTGCCTTTTCTATAGAACTCTTTCACTGTCAATATTTCCACGCACTCTCCCAAATAACATTGAAGGTTTTATTACCGTTCTGTCACAACCTTATAGAACGAATTGTAATCTATAAATGTTTCATAAAACCAAAATGTTACTTGGGTCTGACAGCAAGCAGTCGGAACACAAAATTAGCATAGTTAAGCGAACGACTAGCGACGCCAAACATTACAACTGTTCTTCGTTTCGAACATATTTCCCACTACCTGTTTGTCCAGCATAGAAGCAATCTGAATCAGCTGCCATCCCAACAAGCGACATCAAACTGAATGAATGTCATTAAAAAAATAAAATCGGCTGTGCCACATGGAATGTTCTACATACTCGCTACTTTGCCGAGCACACAAATAAACACACTGGCATCAGCCTAATGCGACATTTGTAAATACGATCGTGCTCTCCCACGCCGAGCATAGAATTTCACACACTCACAGAAACATACAAATATGGTTGGACCGTGTCACCGATCTGTGGTCGCTACTGTTTCCTTCGGCATCATCGTTCATCGTTTCCGCTGTCATCGCTATCATCAATATCATCACCAAATCATAGCGCTTGAACTACTGTTTCATTGCTCAACATTTTCCCACTGGATAAAACACAGCACACTCAGTACGAGTATAAATCGAAATGGTGACTGAAAGATGATATGAGGAATGTCGTATTTAAAATTTGATCAAACAAGAACGTGTATGAATAAGACCAAGTTCGCACTTTTTTTTTTATAATGTCAAGATCAAGCTTGCTTGATCATCACTTTTCCCCCCAAGTATTGTCATCTTACGCTCAAACTTTCCGAAAGCTCTTTAATCAGCCTTCTTTAACGTCCACGTTTCATGGATGTATGAAGCCACCGGAATGATCAGCGTAGTATACAGCGCAAGTTTTGTTTTTGTTAGCAGAGTACGGGACTTAAGCTGGTTACTAAGTTAGTAATAATTCGTATTCACAGCTGCAATACGCCTTTTCCCCTCGCGGCTAACATTATTATCGCACGTTACTAGAATTCCAAGGTCCCGTTGTGCGGGGCTTCTTTTGACTCCGGGGGCTACTTTGGATTTTTGATTTTATAAAAAAAAAATTAACGAAAAAAATACCAAATTTGAAACAGAAAGTTGCCATCTAGCTATCAACAAGCCACCCGAATGGCAATTTGATAGTAATTCAGGCTCTTATTCTTGTTTCAAAATGTCCAAAGTAGCCCCCGATTTGTCAAACGAAGCCCCGCACAACGGTACACACATTCTTCTACAATTTCAAATTTTCCACCATCCAGCAACACAATTTTCAGTTAAGTTTCTTGTTCGTTCTCATGGTTGTATTCGATCTTCATTCCGAAGAAGTGTCGAAGCTTTCCACAATCAGACATCTCAAACATCAAGAATAAATCCTACGTCAACTTGGTGTCAATCGCCAAATTGTGGCCTACTACAATCACATCGAACACAACCACTTCTTTTAGGGGTCCGGGTTTCAGAGCGTACGGACGCAGGGTATCTTTCGGATCACAGGAACCCATCTCACATGTGATACACGTGGTCAAGCTTTATTGAGCTTCTCTTCTTCTAGCACAGGGCACTGACATAGCGTCGTTATGGAACCAGACTCGGAAATTATTTGGTTCTTGTTCCGCGTGATGCAGCCAACTCACCAGCTGCAGACGTAGCGGCTATGGATGTTTGGTGGTTTGCGGCAACGGTGGCGGTTTAGTATGGAGGCCTGCGACTGCTACGAGCCAGTGATATTAGCCAGAGGGGGGAAGAGTCATTTAACCGAAAGTCATCCGATCGAAAACGATTTGGCCGGAGGTCATTAGGTCGAAAGTTGTTTGGCAGAATATATAATTTGGCCGAACAAACCATTAGACCGAAGCCCATCGCTGAAAGTCATTTGGCCGAAAAGGTCATTTGGCTGAATAGGTTATTTGGCCGAAATGGTCATTTGGTTGAAAATGACATTTGGCCGCACGGCTCTTAAGGAAGATCCATTAATTACGTAACGCAAAAATAGGCCATTTTCAACCCCCCCCCCCCCCCCCCCACTATGTCACACTTTTTGTATTAAACATCTGTATTTTGTATAGGCCGTCACACTTTAGGCAACTCCCCCTCCCTCCTCTAAGCGTTACGTAATTTGTGGATGTTCCCTTATGGCCGAAAATGTCGTTTGGCCGTACAATAGTGAAAGGTAAAAGTCTGAAGTAATTAATGATAATTAAGAAGTAAGATGTCAGAAATGAGAAGTACGAAGTAAGAAGTAAGAAATGAGAAGCGAGAAATGGGAAGCAAGGCGTCCCACTTCTTGCTCTTCATATCTCATTTCTCCTTGCAAAAAGTGAGAAATACGAAATGAGGTGAGAAGTGAGAACTGTTTACTGTGAATATGTGTCCCGCTTCTCGTTCCTCGTTTGCTCAGAAATGAGAAATAATTAATGAGAAATAACAAGAAACAACTCCACACTCCCTATATTTCACTCCGCACCACAATGGGCGCAGCAAGCCAAAAACGTGCGTTTTTTATTTGTGTGCAAACGGTTGATTTGACATAGGTGGTGTCTTCGGAAGAAAATTTTACCAAAAAATAAGCTATCTTTTGGAAGATTAGGGTGACCTAAAAATTCGCCTGTTAGGGTGATACAAAAAATTTTTTTTTTCATTTTCGTTCAAAAAAATTGAGCTGCTACAAAAGTGATAAAGCTTAAAAATACAAACAACTTCGTAGAATATACCAACTCTCTATCTTTGAACTGTAGCAAGTAATGATGAAATTTCAAAAAATCGTATTAAAAACCAGTTTTTTTTAAGAAAACTTGTTTCCTGATTGTTTTTCGACATGGACTTATTCTACAAAGTAAACAAGTACATCAAATCACACGTTTTCCTAAAAAATGTGGATATTTCGGAGGTATATTAGAGAAGTTATTCAACTTTTTCATATTATATAATGCAATTTTGCTATGTCCATATCTTTAATTGAGGCAAATAGTGGCAGATCAAACACCAACCATATGAAAGTATAGACATCCAACTACCAACTACCAAATGCACTCTATTTTATTAGGAGGAATTCGGAGGAGATATTGATTTGACACACATTAAGGTGACTCAAATTAGTATAAAAAGAATTTTTTAAATATATTCATGGACCACCCTATTCTTTTATTTCGCTTGAAACACTAATGCTATGTACATATTTGCACCCGAATTGTTAAACGTTTTGTCTTCACAAACATTATTAGAAAGTTTTTGGAAAAAAATAGTGGGGAAATATGTATATCTAAACTGTTTTTCATGCATTTTATCATTCATCACCGCAATGAGCTTAATATCGTTCAAACGATTACAATATAGATGGAAATGTGAGCAAAGCATAAGGACTTTGAGAAAAATGAAATAAAGCTGATTGATATGCCAAATGCATTCTGTTATAATAGAAGCAACTTGGAGGAGCTATTGGTTTGATTTACATAAAAATGACTCAAGCTTATATAAACATGGTAAAACACTATCGTTGGGAATAGTCACGTTTAAATACTTTTTGAGAGCAGATTCCATTTCGATCTGCTTCAAAGCTGTAACATAATTTCCTAACTCTTAATGTACGAAAAAGGTACATAAAAGCAAAAGAAGTGCCTAAAGCATGTATAAGAACGATGTTAAACTCATTTATGGGAAAATGTATGAAAAATGTTTAGATATATTTCCCAACACATTAAAAAAAAGAATTTTGTCCTGTCAAAACGTTTACCAATTTGGATCCAAATATGTACAGATCATAGAGCGAAATCATTAAAATGATTAAACGATAGGGTGGTCCATGAATATATTAAAAAATGATTTTTGAGTTAATATTTGTCAAATCAATATTTCCTCCGAATTCCTCCTAATAAAATAGAGTGCATTTGGTAGTTGGTAGTTGGATGTCTATACAATTTTTTTGGATCACCCTAACAGGCGAAATTTTTGGGTCACCCTAATCTTCCAAAAGATAGATTACTGTTGGTAAAATTTTCTTCCGAAGACACCACCTATGTCAAATCAACCGTTTGCACGCAATAAAAAAACGCACGTTTTTGGCTTGCTGCGCCCACTGTGCGCATTTTTCATTTCTTACTTTTTACTTCTCAATTATCATTAATAATTTCACTCATTTCACATTCAATATTATTCAACCATTTCTGTTCAGCCAGACAACATTTCGGCCTTCAAAGGATATTTTCGGCCGTATCGTTGGGCCAAATGACATTTTCGGCCAAACGGCATTTTCGGCCAAATGAGCTATTCGTCCAAATGACTCTTTCGGCCAAATGATTTGTTCGACAAAACGGCATTTTCGGCCAGATGACCTGTATGGTCAAACAACATTTTCGGCCAAATGCCCAGTTCAGTCGTTTCGATAAAACGTCTAATTCGACCAGATGGAATTCAGCTAGATGGGGTACAGCCTATAGGGCACTGCATGGACAAAACTCTTTCGCTTTCGTTCTGGTGCTTAATGAACTGCGAGGCGGTAATGTCCCTGTATGTAATGCCAATGGAGAAGAAGAAGACTTTCGGTCAAACGACTTAAAGAACGTGTATGATTGCCAATGCGGAGATAGCGAGTTCGATTCTCGATCCGGCTAGGATGTTTTCGGATGAGAAACATTTTCGACTCCCTGGGCATAGTGTATTTAGTGTATTTGTCATACAAGATACATTACTCATGCCATTGCTGGCATAGAAAAGCTTTTAATTAATAACGATCTCAAGCCGATTATTTATTTATTTAATAACTGTTCGACGTTCATCCTACCATGATCATTTTAAAATTATTTGGGTCCAATTCTTTCACTGTTGGACTGGTATCCGCACGACAATTGAAAATTCGCAGCTTCTCCATATAGTTATTTCCTCCTAGCCAAAGCTCCGCTTGTGTCGATTTGATCTGAAGAGCTACCATTGAATTTCGATGCAGAAGGTAAACAGCAGTCAATCCAGCTTCGTACAACTTCTTTTTCGGCATTCGGAATTTAGAAGCATCGCACAGACCTTTCGATGAGCCTTCGGTTGAACAGCTTTGTCATCCCATTTTGTTGTCGGGTATGCGCAACCGTCGTTAATCTGGGTACCCTTCTTCTTGAATCAGTTTTTCTGTTCGTTCGAGCCATATTGATTCACAGTGAGCTTGGCAAGTTTCTAGTCAAACGCTGCAGTCACCATAGCGGACCACAAACGCCCATATGGAACCTTTCCAAGACTCTTGTCGCACGTCGATGAGTTCGAAGGGCGCGCGGCATTACTTACCTTGCACAAATTAATCCTGTCGTCTCTGGCTTCAATTTGATACGATTCACCATACCGTGTTGTCAGGGCCGGATTTAGGGAAGGGGCCGGGGGCGTGGCCTCGTGCCCACACAAATCTTATGTACCAAAGTCAACCTTTTTTGTACATTTCCGGCCCCCACAAACTGTCGGCCCCGGGGCCCCCTTCCGGCTAAATCCGAATTCAAATGTACAAGTACAACCCCTCTGTTTTTTAAATGTATAATGTATATAAACGAAACTTGCGGTTAAATCAAGGAGATACAGTGACCGGCATAATAAAAAGCTCACTAGCCGTTTTTCATACAAAATGGTCAACTTTAGAGATCTAGATCTCGATTGCGTGTTAACCAATTTTGCTGAAAATTTGACAAGAGTTTAGATATAACTTGAATTTTACCACACCTAAGTTTCGACCATATTGATTCATAGGGTAAAAAATTATTGCGGTAATACCAAAATGACGGCAAGTGGGCTTTTTATTATGCAGGTCACTGTAAATGGTGAAATTGAACTCAACTCAGCAATGACAAATGAACTCAAAATATATGAGTTTGTCGCAGGTTTCGTTTATAGATATTTCATAGAGTTCATGAGTCATGACTATTTGACATTTGTAGGATAACTTGGACATTTTTTCTTCATATAAACTCCCATCCAGTAGGTATTTTGCACTCCGTAATGGTCAATGGCGACGTGAGATCCCTCCTGTTTAACATTCAAGAGGTAGAAAACATTGGAACTCATCAAGTATGCCTTGACTGAGAGGCCGAAAATCCATCAACAAGAACAAACAAACGTCATTTATTTTCAAAACGGAACTGGTTTGTAATAGTTTGTTAAATTTTCCTAAATTGTTCTTTTTATTTCAGGGTTCGAAAATCAGAAGAAAAAAACCACAGTGTTGTAGTTCTAACGTAGTTTAGGTCTAAAAAATCGGAAGATTTATTTAAGGACGCAGTAATTGGGAATTATCTACTATCTACGTGGTTGCACTTCTTCTGCAACCCTAATCTCAAACAAAATTCTAGATCGTTAGGATCTTAACGGTTGAACTTCAACATATCTCTTGGATACTTTCCTGATTTTTAAATTCTGAAATAAAAGGAACTGTTTTTTCTGAAAACCTTTTCATCTATTTTAAACCTGTTCAATTTTGCCAACAGTGACGTTTGTTTGTTGATGGAAGTTAAATAACGTTTGGGCTTTCAATCAAGGTAAACGTGATGAGGTCCAATGCATATGAGTCCCTTTTTCTTTGATAATGGGACTCATGTGCGGTCATTTTCAAGATGGGACAAGTAGGCTTGACGTTTGTTGCTCATTTACTCTATTTGATGTTTTTGCCTTTCTCGTACAACTAAGTTGTACCGAAAGGCTATCATTTCACTCCAAATTCGAACTTTTGATAGAAGTCCCGGAGACCCATAGTGTTATATACCATTCGACTCAGCTCGATGAGCTGAACAAATGTCTGTCTGTCCGTGTGTGCGTGTGTGTGTGTATGTGTGTGCGTGTGTGTGCACAAAATGCCATAAAAAACATTAGCCAAATTTTCACATAGAAACTCTTAACCAATTTTCTTGCAACAAGTTGCATCCGACAGAGACTAAAACGCTGTTGATCACTATTGAATTTCATAATAATTGCAAATTGCAAAAAATAGATAATATTAAAATAGTGATGAGACATAGTCACATAGAACAATAATGTGTTATGAAAAATGCCTTGCATCTATGAATATTTTATCCGTGGCTTCCCATTAAGAGTTTCATCGCACTATAAAGATGCTCGTGTTGCACGCATTTAGGCGTAAGTATGCTCTTCGTTCAGTTTCATAGTACTATGAAATTGTCCGAAAGTCAAAATTCGAACATAGGAAATTCGAGAAACTTTTGGCAGCGCCATCTGTCGTCTAGTAGTGTAAATTGTCTATCATAACATTAGACGGTGTAACTGTTTTGCCTTTCTTGTACATCATCGAGGTGTAAGCGTAAAGGCTACATTTATTACCTTTTTGCGCGAGAAAGGCGCCATCACCGTTAGGTGGATTAATCTGGGTTTTCATATGGAACTGATATGCGATCATAGTCAGTAAACGACATCTAAATTGCCTGAAATTTTGCCAGGACTCCTAAATCATCAAATAAAAGCTGACAGACATATGATGGGAGTTGGAATTTTCGTACATTTTAACTGTGAACTTCCCTATAGTGATCACCATTTCAAGCTCCTTCAGTTCCTTTACAACCACCAATAGTTGTCGGATAAGGTCGTACAAACACACCAAATGGCTACCATAGATTCGCCTTCCTCCATCTTCCAACGCTTTCGGATCAGATTCCGCGTCGCGATTTCTTGACATGAGAATTCACTAACGTCTTCCAAATCTGCTTCGTTGATCGTTTTTCACGGGCAACCTCGAGGAAACCCGAGTAGACGAAAATAGCACAATAATATCAAGTGTTGATAAGATAGAAAAATGAGATATGAACATGATTGATATAAGAAATAAAAGATAAGAGACAATATCAATATTTTGCACTAAAATATCAATATCATGTGACATTAGTTTGTTCTTATCCATAGCATATCTTGATATTAATTGGGCTATTACTGCTATGGCCTTCAGATCGATCTGTACACAAAATGTCCAGTTATGGAATTTTGGTCCACCGTGAAATTGAGGAATTTTGTGCACCTTACCCTCATTGGTCGAGCACATAACCTCTTAGAATGGAATACCCTAATGAGGAAACAGTTGGTAACGCGTATACAACATACTCAACAAGGAAAGGTTATGCGTTGAAGAACTTTTCTTATGACTGAATAGGCTCAGGCGCTTCAAAAAAAACTCTATACGGAGCCTATATTACATTAGTATTACATCAGAATAAAACACAAGAAATAACAAACATTTATTTTGCACTCTTGCGAGAACTTCTCCCTGAGAGATAATGCTACGTCGATCCAGATTTGGCTAATTGGGCCCGACGCTGGTTCGCCGCTAGCTCGCGAGTTTGTTCTTCCATCGCGGCATTGAAAACGATTACTAGCTGGGTACTTAACATTCGGAATACCGTATGAATGATAGATATGCTCGTCATCGATTCTCACATGTTGCTGTTCCGGTGTCTGCTTTTCCAGTTCCAGCTCCGGTTCTTTCCCAAGTGTTTATTCTTTCACGCATTGAATAATTTCATCACCTATTGGATCCGGTTCCTGATTTTGTTTCATGTGTCTAACAATTCCCACATATGATTAGTTTTACTCCGATTCAATCTTTCTAGACAGGAATTTTTCCGGTGTCCTTCCAATTGGCAAACAAAACATTTGTTGTTTGGTCCACTATGGAAAACCTCTCACACCCGTGTACACGTGATCGATGTTATAGCCTGCAAGAAAATTCTCGCGTACCTGCGATTCATTTTTCCGTATCTTTCAAGGGTCGAGTCGCCTTTGTTCGTAATTTCGGGATGGAGAATAAACACCCGGACATTGTGCACGTTTTGAACTGCACCCTTCATACACACTTCAACCGATTTTCCGTCACCATATACAAAATTTTAAGCTGTCACATTGTTTACCAGTGACGCCGTCACTGCCTCCTTCGTTTTATACTTTGTACAAACGCTTCGGTTCTTCGTTTCGACGTATAAAACATCATCACCCTCCAATCGTGTTACAAAATTTGCAATTTGGTCCACGATGGGCAAGGCAAATTTTCCGGAAAACAAAATTGCACGATATTGATGATTTCCATCATATCGTGCCATTGCTTTTTGGATGCCTTTACAAAAACAAGTGCAGAGGACTTAGAAAGCGAGCCGAGAACAATGCTAGTGCGCCAACATCAGCTCCAAAAACGACCGAACGAATTTAACCCTTAAAGGCGCAAGGCGATTTTTTTTAGAAATCGTCGGAAATATTTTTAACGTAAATAACCATTGAATTTATTAACATTAAACGTATTTTCGGTTTGTTGTTTTAAAACAACATTGCGCATTTAAGGGTTAATTCAGGAGAGCTGCATATTTGCAACTGCGAAATTTCTTTAGCAATTTGGTACTTTCTTTTCCATCTGTATAGTTATAGCAAAAAGTTCGAAATCCGGTATATGATCTTAAAATGTTTGCTTCTATTAACTCGGATTATGAAATCAATGATGAAACATTACACATTTGTGTTTAACATTAAATAAATCAATTTGCACTCTAATCATCTTTCGGTCGCCATATCGCAGCTTACACTTCCTTTCTTGATATTGAACATACACAACAACTTATTCGTACAGGTAAAACACGAACAACTACATACAATCGCTGGTACACGCTGTGCTATTGGGCTGTATCTAATATGAATGTAAATACACCTTCCCGCGTACAACACTGCCGAAAAATGCACTGGAATTCAGGATCAAATGTTTCCATATATCTTTCCCAGTTATATTATCAATGTATATTAATTAAAATCACCGTTAGCTACAAAAGCGAACGCAAAAGTTTAAGCACCGATACGCCATATCGCACCACCGTTTCTGTATATTTAGCATCAACCTGGTTGAGCAGTTGATAAAATAACTTCCGCAATAGCTATTTACCAATGTTGCCAGTTATACGCAAGAAATTTCAATCGTAAAGCTAACATTTCAAATGAATTGCGTTAAGGTTTAGTGTAAATACACGCCGCTAAAACAGTAATCTAGAGCACCGATTATTCAATTGGAAAATCCAAATTTCACGTCAGAAGATTTTAAAACAAAAACAAAATCGCGAAGCAAAGAAAATCATTTAAGCTTACGTAGAGTAATGTCCATTTCGATCAGAATTCATTCCCCCCAAAATCCCTACAACCGCGTAGCGCACACGGCATTATGTTTCGAATATTTTCGGATCGCATCCTTTGGAGAGTATGACGTCTTTGTAGTTATTTCATACATATATCAAAGTTGTCGCAAGTATCATCATTCAGCAGAATAAGTCACTTATGTAGACAACGCAAAATGCTGTCACGCATTGCTCATAAATTCATTACTGCCGTTCTTCGCAGAATTGAACCATGCGCGTTTATGTTGTCTCTGGGCTCAACCAGCAAATCTATCATTCTGTGTAAAATAGATTTGATTCCATATGAATCTGACCTTTTTTGAAAAGCCAGAATTTTATACAGAATTGAAAAAAATCTTTTACAGAACTTTAAAAAAACTCATGTCTACTGGTTGAGTGTAGAAATAATCACATCTAAGCAAAGGTACCTTTTGCACAATGATGAGCTTGAAAAACCTTAATGGGATAAATTTGCATAGAACGGCAGAGAAATATGGTTTGAAACCTCCATCTTCACTGATTAGATTTTTTCCCGTCTGAAGCTTCGCATATTGTTCTCTTCGGTAAATTGTGATAAGAAAAAGTCATTATTATGACCAAATAATCACAAATGGATGACGCTGCCATAGCATGATAAAGTAAACCTTTTCCCATACAACATAACTCATCATTTGAGTACAAGGGCTAATATATCCTGTACATAGAATCAGCAACCCGTTAGTTACCGTAAATTTGCCCAAAATCGCTTCGCTTATCAGCAGATATCGAATATGTCCATCAAATGTTAATGTTCGAGCCTCATTTAAATCAATTTCCGGCTTTAATTCAGCTTCCCAGTAACCGCGAATCAAAAATTACCGTACTTCCCCTGTATGTGGAACACTTTTTAGCTTAACATTTTGCCACATTAGTGTCGTAATGAATACAACCTAAATAAAAATAAATCGAGTAAAATTCTAGTATCGCTTCTAGCAACAACCATTCGTGTGTGTGCTTTGTGAACAGTACATTTTTACGTCGCTTCAATGCTATAAGTTGAAACCGCTGTTGTATTGTATGGTAGATCTGTATATTTTTGCTTTCAGATTTTTCGATTCCTTTTTTTTCGTATTTTCCAACTTTCGCTTCCTTTAGAAAAATAGTTTTCCTACAATACTGTTTGCTTCGTTTTTTTGTAATTTTCCAATTCGTTCCATTCTTCCTTTTGAGCGAAAATCTTAGTACGTTGATTTGTAATCTTTTTGTTTCATTGAGTATTTTCCTCCATCTTGTAAGCTACGAAGTGGAATTTTTCTAGAACCATGTATTGTAAATTTTGCAGACGACGGTCATCATCCTGCACCCACGTTTACCCCGCCGGAACTTCCGAAACGGGTGCACGTACGTGGCATTTCATCGGGTAAAAAACAAATATTTCTCTACTCCTTTTTCTTATGATAGAATCTGTAAATCGACGACAAATGGCTACCAGCTGCAAAAAAGTGGAAATAGATGAAAAAATGTACAGCGATTATTTTGATTATGTTGGTCTTGTTTCGTTCGGTGTTTGTGATAGTACTTTCTCCTTGGTTATTTTTTACTTAATGCAGCGCACATGTTAAGCAAAAAAGTGAATGTCATCCATTTCACACACTCTTGAATTTAAGTTCGAGCAGTCTCTCAGGCTTATAATCATTGTAAATGAATGCGTTCAGAACAATTTATTGAACGAGATAATATCTATGTCATCTACATTGTATCATATAGTAAAGTGGTCTTCTCTGTATTTTAAATAAGTCTGAAAACTAAAAACTAATTTAAAACATTTCAACTGAAATAATATGAATAAACATTGAATTTGAATTTGACACTTGGTATATATCTGAAGTTACATTTACTAAGCAGTTCTAAGCCTAGCTTGTCATAATTTAACTGACACATCGTAACTGTTGAATCTTAATTACCCTGATCCAATTTTTTAGGTGTTTTCAACACCTTAAGCCATTTATTATGAGTGATTGCCTGCTGTTTAGATTCGGCAGGCTTCCACTTAGACTTCCGTTTTGCTCCGACCTTCGGACCCATCTTCATCTTCTGCTGCACTTTACGATTGCGCAGCACCGTTGAACGGCTGGAACCAAGATTCCGTTCAATGCTCATGCTTTTCTCCAATGACGAGTACCAAGAGAAAATTTCGTAACGCTAATATATAGTAAAGTAAATGGAGCTGTCACTTTTCCTTGTAGAAAAATATTCCGTAGCATAATTCCGCACGGAAAAGTGACATTTCTCCCATACTGAATCAGCAATTTGATAGCTGTGGTAACTTGATCAAATTTTGAGTAAACTCTTTCCGTATGAGCAGCGTACTAGACTTTAACGTTGTCATTTTCCTCTGTCTCCACAGGGCTGCTATGATTGGCGATGGTTTTTTTTAATTGCGTGCTGCGTGCTAATGAATAGAAAGGTTTTTCATATTTCTTCTAGAAATTCTTCTGAATATCTTCTCCAATATGCTCTTTATATTTCTCAGAAAATGTTTCTTATTTGCCATTCTTCCGAATTTTCTCGGAGAAATGTTACAGACTTCTACAGGAAATCCTCCCGTATCTCAGCGGAAAATTCTCTTCAATTTCCTCGAACAAATCATTAATTTTTTTCTCTAGAAAATATTTTGAAGTTCCTTTAAAAAAAACTTAACGCATATAAACCGCAATCCACTAAATTTCTTAGAAAATATCAAGTTTTCACGGGAAATTCATTTTTTTCCGATTTTCCCGGGGAGATGTGTCAAATGTCCTCAGGATTTTTTTCCTTACTTCCAACAGTCAACCGATCAAAACCCACATCTCCTTTGAAGCCGTCCACTGACACATTGTCATTCCTCCACGAATGACATATTATTTGATAAAAAAAAAGTATTTGGAGAGCATCGCAATGTTCCAACAAAATCATCTGAAAAAGTCTTCGAAAAACAACAACTTAAGTGATCTGTACTGCGCAAATATAAGCCAAATCACCAATCGCATCCATCGACACAATTAAAATTCACTCACTCACAACCAGTCACACTCACACCAAATGTTGCCTTTTTGAACGAGCCTCAAGATCACGCTTTTTTAATCCTCCAGCAAGTCACCCATCTGTGTGCTCTCACTTTAAGCCCCTTGTTTTGCTTGCTACCTTTTTTTTTGGTCACCGATCTTGTCAATGGATTTTCAATATTTCATGATTTATCGAACACTTTTCCGTTTTCAATGATAAAGTCCGAAGTTCATCACAATGTTTTAAATATTGTCATTGCCCTTTCGCTGTTTAGCAGTAGATAGGATCTACTGGATCATTCGTGATGTTTTACTCATATAAATCCTTTTCCGTCTTACATGTAGTTGATTGTATTTTATGTGTAGAAAACAAAATCATCGTCGAAACTAAATTTATTCGTGCTTCTAATTGTCATTATTTTGCTGCAAAACCAAGATTTTTATTTCCCTTTTTTTCGTTTTTTCGAGTCTATTTAACATTTTTGGAGCTGCCAACCGTAAACATGAAATAAATGTGTTACATATGATTTAACACTTTTGACTCACGAATTTTCGTAGGAGTTGACTAATTTTTGAATCGTGTTTTTTCTTCTTGTTCTCAACTGCTATACTTCAACGCCAACTGCAATTCGACTCCATGCTGGTACATCATCGAAATTTGAATGGTACACCCGCTGCCATGACCCACAACCAAAACACAAACACCCACTGCGTGTCGGGTCACGAATGACAATTGGATGAATGCAAACAAAAAAATAATAATTTGATCAAATCAAAATCGGAATCACCAAATCAAAACTCGAACAACGCACGCACGCATGCCATTTCACCACACACAGGCGATATTACCAGGGACCGGGAGGATATCAATTGTGAGTTCCAGCCAAGGGAATAAATCGAACGAACAGAAATTTCGAGAGCGTTCCCTCATTCAATCTCAATGTGTTATTTTTTTTTTTCAGTGTCATTCTAACCTTAATGTTTCCCTGTATGAGTTCTTACTCAACAATTTTACTTGCGCTTTATACCGAAAACGTGATGTTTCAATAATTACCTCTTCGTTTGCTTACACGCTATCGTCGTCATTTCAATATCGTTTATATGAAATGATTTTATCAGAGCACCAAGAACCGATTTTTTTCGATTTTTTTAACTGCCCACACTGTACCGCTGATTATACAGTTAATCTTTACAGTTATTAGTTCTGCCGCTCTTATACGTAATTCTTACCATCTTGATGTAACTCCAAGGAAAGAACAAGGACTATCTTTTATTGTATGATGTTTATCTAACTTTTTTCCTACATTTTACTCTTCTCTTCTATAATCATTGCGAACTGCTCCTTCACCGTTCAACAGTAATCAATCGCAACCGAAGAAGCACCGCGCTGACGGGTTCCAATCAGATGCTTAATTCAACCAAACAAGTTAACAAAGTAAAACCTAATGTAAATAGACAACCACCGGATAATCTAATATCACCATCGACGTACAATCGGTAAGTAAACTATTTTCTTCGTTCTTTTAAAGCTAAGTAACTATGATTAAGAATAATCCGAAATAGCAAGAACATACATTTCATAGCGTGATTAAACCTTCAATTATTCATATTACCAGGAAATATTTCGTAAATGAACCATACTGCCTATAATAAGGTACAAATATGCTGTTATGGGCATAATATAAATATGATAGCAAACAAGTATCCAAAGTGGGAGCGATCTGTAGTGACATTTCTAGTTTTATAACGATCATGAAAACCATTATTTGCTTTACAAGACTTCCATAAAACCATTATAAAACTCGAATGTTACTGGTGAGGCGCATACCATTTGAATTGGCCGAAATTTGAAACGTTTTCCAAGCCAGATATTGTTTAGTTTTGTACACTCAAGTAACCGACTGAAGATCGCTTTTCCAAAGAACTTGGATAACCCTAACACCAATGGAATAATAGCGTTTAGATGAAGAAGTTTCTTTACCAGGCTTCCGGCTTTCGGACGATGCTGACAATGCGTTCCAAATCGTTTCAAAGCTAATCCAAATTATATCCGTTGGAGCACATTTCATTTGGCCTATCACATTTCAGCACATTTCATATGGCCTATCGATTAACGCTCTCGAGAAGTTATTGGGAATCTGATTGGGGTTGATTATATTTTATTCAACGGCACGTTATTCCACCATAATCTGAGCTGTCAAAGTGTCAAACTATATCGTTAGTTATCGTTGTCGCGATTGGCAGTATATTTGCAGAAAACGAATCGACTCCCTTGAAGCTTCCATAGACCATGCTAGGTTTTAGATTTGTTGATAAGAAAGACATAACATAAGAAAGTGTTTGGTAGGACGTGGAGGTAGAAGAAAGATTGAGATAGAAATGTAGGAAAGGAACTACGCGAGCAACACACATGTTTCACATAGATTGCTGCAACTAATATGTGAACCGATTCAGTCACAATCAAGTTGCAGCAACCAAATTTGTTTTGATTGTTTTGCTTGGGTAGCCTTGGCCTCATCAATAAGCTGTGTTGAACTTGATAAAAAAAATATAAAAAAAAACACACACACACACATAAAGTTTAAAAAAATTATCTTTACAAGACAGACGCAAGGCTAAATAGACCACGGAGCTCGTAGGCTTGTGCTCTTCTATTTTTATCCAAAAAGGCTCAAATTTTCGAAGGACAGAACATTGGCCGGAATAAAGTGAGGGTTGTGAGAATTTTTTTTTACCCACCTGAATATGGACGTTGAGTAACTTGAATGACCATGCGCCCCACATCAATAAAATGTGTTCCAAAATCCTCTAACTCGGTTTTAGTACTTACAGACAGGTGCGAAACAAATCAAAAATTAGTATTTGTTTATTCCTTTCAGGACGACTTTTTTACGCAGATTTGACGTACAAATTTAGTTTTTTTTTCACTGGATCCTGTTAAAATTAGTATAGAAAGAACTAAAACGGCATTGAAATATTTTTATCGTATGTTCTAGACCGTCCAAACTTTTCTGGGGTACATATCCCCAAGTGAATTAGTAAATATGTCGAGAAACAAAATGGCCTCAACCGAGATGTCCATGTGGTCATAGCATAGCATAGCATAGCATATGTGATTGTACAAATCGTGGGTGGCTATACAATGCTCAATTGAGCAATCTACTGTACATTGTCGTAAATTGGTACCTGGGATTAGTACCTTTTCCTATACAGTAGCAGTTGTATACCTGGCCACGTCCTTACAATCACGGAAGGAAGGGAAGGAATGTTAACTCAACATCTACTAGTGAAGATGCAGGGAACCCATACTACCTTCAAAGATGTCTCGGGAAGGAAAGTTTGTGCTAGTGGGAAAGGTGAATAATAGGGAGCTCTATTCGACAATATAGAGCGTTTGTCAATAACATTGTATGCTGTAAAAATAATAAAATATATTCATCAATTTACTTACGAACCGTCCTAAGGAAAAACAAAACAAAACACAAAATTTCGGAAAATCGCGCGATCGTTCTGCCGTCCGAAACAAGAGCCAACACGCACTGAACTAATTAACTTTATTACCGGCCGTGCAATGCAGAACACAATATTTCGGCAAATCACCCGATCGTTCTGCCGTCCGAAACAAGAGCCATGTCCATGTGGTCATAATACATAAATTAATCGAGTTTTGAATAAACGTAAACTATGGCAGGTTCTCCTAAACTTCCTGGAGTTCATAACATGTGATCTACCTTTCTTCTTTAAAGGTAGGCGTTTGTTCGTAATATTGCAATATTGTACGGATTAAAGCAATGGAAGATATAATCCCTTCTTCCAAAATAGGCGCTTGCCCGGATTATTTAGGCCAATGTTAGATGTGATCCCTGCTTAAAAAGCAGGAATTCGCCCGAAATAAGGTAATGGTGGATGTGATCTATTCTTTGAAAGTAGCCGCTTGCCCGGATTAACGCAGTGATGGATGTGATCTCTTCTTTCAAAGTAAGCGCTTGCCTGGATTAAGGCAATGATGGATATGATTCCTTCTTTCAAAGTAGGCGTTTGCCCGGAATAAGGCAATAATACATGTGATCCCTTTTTTAACAGTGACCGCTTGCCCAGTTTTAAGTAATAGTAGATCCCGAGCAGAACACATTTGAGTTGCTGCTACAAAATTGGTCTGGTCTGTGCTGCTTGGCTTGTGATCCCTTCTTCAAAAATCGCAACTAACTAGCATTAAGGCAACGGTGGATATGATTCTTTCTTTTAAAGTGGACGCTTTTCTTGTTTTGAGGCAATGGCGGATATGATCCCTCCTCAGAAGAAGTTCTGTTGTTTTGTTTGTCCGTTTTTTTTTTTTCAGAAAATGTCCACCATCAGTTCAAATTTATCAGAACATATCCTCGTTCTACTTTATCTATGTGAAAGAATACATCAAATAACTTTTTATCTTTCAAAGTTCCAAATTATGCCAAATGAATCTATACCATTTCGTCGCATGACTTTTAGTCGAATGGACATTTAATCGAAAATGAATTGTCGTTTTGTCGAAAGGACACTACGTCGAATGGACATTTAGTCGAAAGCAGATTTTAAAGTGATTAATCTTGGTACATTTAGTCAAATGATATTTTGTCGAAAGGACGTTTAGTCCAAGGGACATTTAGGCCGAGTACAATGGAGTATTGGCAAAATAGCTTTGATATCGTTGTTTTTTTGTGCCAACAAATAGAATAGAGGGTATTCCACAATCAGTGCGTAATATTTTACTATTTCTGTAGGTTGCTAATTTTTCTACAGTCCACCAAGCTCTTTAGAAGTTTCCGATTTCTCATGTGAAAAATTCACTTTAGCATTTCTTCCACTGCACAGTGGTCCAGGAAGCAACCAAAGTAGTAATAGCTTTTTAAAGCCGAAAATAGTAGAGATAGGAAGAAACTTTGTTCTACAAAGTTGTTTCTAATGGTAAGGGCCTTTTTGGAGTTTTGATAAAAACTAGGGTGGACCACATCAAAAGTAAATAGAAAATATAACTTTTTTATTTGCAAATATATAGGTATACATTGTTCCGAAAAGTTGTAGCTCAGCTAGTTTCCAATCATTTTGCTAAAAAAAATGTTTCTCTAGCTCTTAAATTGACCGATTTAGAGCAATTATCCCAAGTTGACTTAGGGTGACCCTTAAAAAACAGTTTTTTTGCTCTAACTTTTTTGATTCACATTTCTCAGCAATGTGGTGTTCAGACGACTTTTAGAGCTTTGCAAGGCGCACATTTTCATGTACTTAGCTATTTGATATCTTATGCGGTTCAAAAGTTATTCAGGTTTTTTATCGAGAAAAAGGTTTTTTTTAAATGGCTGTAACTATGATTAGCGCAAACATTTTTTTAATCTGTATTCATGGCATATTTTTGCTTGGCTCAGGCTGCGTTTGCATGTATTTAAACCACGGGGGTTCTTGCGCGAAAAATGTTTAAAAATAGTTTACCACAGTATCTTTTTGCAAAATTTCACCGATATTTCTCTCATATAATGTATTTTTCTGATTTTATACCATACTTTGTCCTATTTTTTACATAGCATAATATGCCGTGTCACAGGATCATTTTGTTTATATATTCATATTCATTTATAAAAAGAAAGTACAATAATTCAATTTTATCATACTAAAAAGTGCTCATGTGTATTTTAATTATTGTTTTAGTTATATTTCAAATCGTATATCTATTTTAGTAGCTTGCGAACGCTTTCTGGATATGTTTCAATCGATTTTTTAGAAATACGCCTTGCCAACGAAATTTTGGGATCTGAGGATAACAAGAGACGATTGAAAACATCCGTTAGGTTGACGATTCGATTGAATTTTCTGGCATGTCTTTCTCGGTATTTCCTAACACATTTATTGCGGGTCTCTTGTGCCTCTTCGCTACACATTCCTATTGGTAATATCATGTGTTTCATGATAGTGGCTCCGTGCACCAATATCTTGTGCACGGTTGGGGAAAGTGGGTACCATTCATAGAGTTTGAGATACAATCCATGAGTTTCTTCCGTGTAAATCTTGAATGCAGCTATGTTCACTTCGTTTTTGCTATTTATCACACAGAGGATCGTGTAGAACCGTTCGAGAAGGTTTCTATCCAACCCTGTTATAAGTGATACACGCTCCCAGTTTTGGAAAAACTTTCTGGCTGTATTTCCGTCGTTTGAGTTACCACCGCTAGGTCTTGGCTCGTTGATGCGTAACCCGAGCTCATCCCTAAGCTGTTTTGCGATTCCAACCTCGTGATCCTTCACCGCAGTATTTGTTTTGCTCACTCGCCATGTTGGTTTATCCAAAACAAGCCTATTTTCAAAATTGTATGTTTGTTATATTTTCTATTTTATTAAAAAAATCATGTACCTGAATGCAACTTTCAACAAAAGTTCCATACTGCGAATGTATGCGTGAAGAGGAGACATACCGTATTTGTATTTTTCAGGATCATCTGAATCTTCCTCCATCTTACGATCGTTGAGTTTCTTACCTGATCGACCACATATATAACAAGCTTGAGAATGTGTACCGGTTACATCATTCACCACTTTCGTGTCAATCATTGAAAAATATAGTTTCGGTTCAACGGAAACGTTGGCTTCATCTAATTGACAGACTGTCGGAATGAGTTTGGCTATTTGATTTTTCATCGAATCAACCTCTTTTTTCGTAAGGTCTGCTGATTCCTTTGCGAATATTAGTTTTATTGGCCGACACAGCGATATCGACGATGGCAACGTGTTGTTCCAAATGATTTCATCCGCATCTTGTTCAGCTCCTTTGGCCAACAAACGAAGAGGGACCAATGAAAAAATAAACAAATGCGAATCACTATATTCACGGATCTCATTATCTTCTGTTAACTCCTGAAAAACTTGCTTATAACGCGAGTGATTACTACTCCCATCGCAGCCCCATTTGAAAATTAACTGCAAAGTTTGGGAAGAATGTAGCTTTTCATATTGCTCAAGTGCTATACTACTTAATAATCGGCTCGTAGTATGATCAATAAGTTCTTGAAGAGAAACTTCCGCAACAGACGATGAAATTGATATTCCTATAATATATAATGTATAACTGAAATATATATACAAATACAGAATATACAGAATCAAAATACCTGATGGATAGCATTTTTTTTAGCTTCAAGAATTTTATTGTAAGCTGGATACATATCAGCTCCATTTTGTAGGGTACTAAGCCGTATATCAGTGTACTGTGCTTTTGAAAAATCATTCTTGCATATAAATGCTAGGGCCTCTTCAGGTGAATAAGATTTTATACACATATTACCATCAACTTCTGCACTATTCGAAACATCCGGATTTTTCGCAATATATTCTATCACATTCTTCGCATTCTTCATTCCTAGAAGAATTTTATTAGTATTTATTTTACTTGTCTGCTTAGTAAATATCATACCTGCCGTTTTCGCACTAGATGCAGCGGCTAATAACAATTCTTCTGCCGAGAATTTTTTACTCATCTCGCGTGATCTGTTCTGCTTCGTCCTGCAGCTGGATTCTGAGAACGGTTTTCTCGGTCGTCCTTTGGGGTTTTCCGCCTTTTCCAGAACATTAACCTTTTGTCTGTGCTCTGGGGTCAATATGACCCCAGGCCACTTTGAGTGGCTGCCATTTTTTGATTTTTCAACCGATTCTCCTAATTTTTGGTAGTTTGGTAAAACTCGCCGAGATCTGTCTCCTAGGTGCAAATTCACTTAAAAAATCTTGAAAATATGCGCTACAGTGTACTATTTTCAAAAAACTTACGTTGTCTGTGCTCTGGGGTCAAATTGACCCCAAATTGAAATTGCTATATCTTTTTTAATGCTTGGCCAATTTTGGATTTTTGGGGCTGTTTCGAAAGATAATTTATATTAATAAGATTGACTATAGGTGGGCTGGTACATCGCGGGGAGGGGTTTTCGTAAAAAAGGTACAAAAACAGTGATTTTTCATGCTTATTTTACTTATATCTGAAAATCCTACCCATTTTGAACTGCACCTTTTCAAAAAGGTTGTGCAGAAAGGCGTGTGCTTTGATATGAGGCATTGATTAGTTTAGAGCTTGGTCGCTAGGTGGCGGTATATTTGAATTCATTAATTTAGACTACTCAAGTAATTCCGATATATGAAATTTTCCTCATTGTAAATATTCTTATCGCACAAATTTGAAATTTGTAAAGATGACATCTTTAATGAAGTTCGTCTGGTGGGAATGGACTGTCATGTGACGGAATAAATAATTAGGAAATTTACAAATAGGCGGCGCTAGCGTACTTGCAATATTCTTGCATATATGAAATATTGCTTTAGCTTGAGATCCCTCATACCTACACTCAAGTTGTATTCGGCAATATTGTTCAGGATGTCAGCACTACAAAGCGGTGCTCAATATAATGAGTACGTCTTCCAATTTTTAAATTTGTGCGTTAAGAATATTTACACTGAGGAGAATTCTATATATCGAAATATCTTAAGTAGTACAAAATAATGAATTCAAATATACCACCACCTGGCGGCCGAGTTCTAAACTTATCAACGCCTCATGCCAGAGTACATGCCTTCCTGCAAAACCTTTTTAAAAAAGGTGCAGTTCAAAATGGGTAGGATTTTCGGATATTAGTAAAATAATCATGAAAAAATACTGTTTTTGTACCCTTGTTCACTAAAACCCCTCCCCGCGATGTACCCGCCCACCAATAGTCAATATTTGGTAACGACCTGAAAGATGATTAAATTATCTTTCGAAACAGCCCCATAAATCCAAAATTGGCCAAACATTAAAAAAGTTAAAGCAATTTCAATTTGGGGTCAATTTGACCCCAGAGCACAGACAACGTAAGTTTTTTTTGAGCACAGACAGAAGGTTAAAGAACATCTTTCGCTTCATCCAATTAGCATTCGTGACTTCAAATCGAGATCGGTGTCGATTACATTTCTTCCACAGCAGACCAAATTTTGAAACAAATCTGTGTAGTTTCCGCTTCACTTCTCTCGTGTCCACTTTCATGCTACGATTTTTTTTCAAAACATATTCCAAAACTTCTTCTTTTGTACCACCCCGCATCAGAATCCGCACAAGCTCCGCAAATGTAAATTGTACTCCTGATTTTATAATAGAATTATTCAATTATTCAATACATGAACAATTTTTACAAATGACGGAACTTACGTCGACACATTTCGAAAGATCCTTTTATTTTAGCTTTTTAGCTCTCTTTATGCTTCAAGCGAAGTACAATATTGAGTTCTTCCGATTTCAAGAAAGCGAAGGTACATGAAGAAACTACCGTAACGTCTTCCGCGCGAAAATGCGAATGCCACTATATAAATCGTTTTTCGTATTTTAAGAAAAATGTTCAAAGCCGACTGCTTCAGAGCTAGCTCCAGCGAATTTTGATCCACTTGCTTGAATCATTTGACAAGAACATATTTACATGAGCACATCTAGCTTACTTGGATTTCGAAACGAAGTCAACTGAATATATAAGAATATCATAGCACGGTGCTATGCGGAAATAAGCAGTGATACTGCTTTTCTGGAATCAAAGCCAGACATCAACCTTTTTGGATCGATTCATAATTTTCTTCATAACGCAATAGCTGATCGTAATTGAACTCAATAGTGATGTACTATGCTTTGCCGCTTGTCGAACTGTGGCCTACCTACAAAAAATTAAATCAACCGTTGAAAAGGTAAACGATGGAATGTGGGTTGAGTGAGACGTCTGTTTCTCTGTGACTTGATTATACCTTGACAGATATGTATTTCGACCTCAACAATAAGGTCGTTTTCAGTGTCTCGTACTTGACTCGAAGAAGCGTTCGCAAGCTACTAAAATAGATATACGATTTGAAATATAACTAAAACAATAATTAAAATACACATGAGCACTTTTTAGTATGATAAAATTGAATTATTGTACTTTCTTTTTATAAATGAATATGAATATATAAACAAAATGATCCTGTGACACGGCATATTATGCTATGTAAAAAATAGGACAAAGTATGGTATAAAATCAGAAAAATACATGATATGAGAGAAATATCGGTGAAATTTTGCAAAAAGATACTGTGGTAAACTATTTTTAAACCAGTTCAATCAAAGTTAATTGCCTATTTCCGGGGATTAAACCACCCGACTTGGACGTTAATTTACAATGTTATGGAAACTCATATGTGAATATGTACGTTATGTGGAAGATATTGATTTGAAAAATGTATTGGAGGTAACCACTTTCCCTTCGATGGGACTCGAACCCATGACCCTACAGTACGCTAGACTGGTGCTTTAACCAACTAAGCTACGAAGGACCTCCGTCGGCCTTCGCAACCTAGCGGCTACTGAACGAGCTCGAGATTCCCAAATTGGACGCATAGTCAAATCACTCGCAATCCATTTCTCAAGCCAATACTTCCACATGTGTATTGTACACGTCCACATTAGAGGAGCGTGAGTATTTAGAATGTCTGGCGGCTATACACATTCTTCATCAGCAACTGTACTGATCAAGTGAGGTTGTGTAAGCATTTGCCAGTCGGTCGTCAAGCTCAGACCCGACCGCATTGCGTAGGCAAGAGCACGCAACTCAGGTTCAGTTCAATCACTGAGCTTGACGACCGACTGGCAAATGCTTACACAACCTCACTTGATCAGTACAGTTGCTGATGAAGAATGTGTATAGCCGCCAGACATTCTAAATACTCACGCTCCTCTAATGTGGACGTGTACAATACACATGTGGAAGTATTGGCTTGAGAAATGGATTGCGAGTGATTTGACTATGCGTCCAATTTGGGAATCTCGAGCTCGTTCAGTAGCCGCTAGGTTGCGAAGGCCGACGGAGGTCCTTCGTAGCTTAGTTGGTTAAAGCACCAGTCTAGCGTACTGTAGGGTCATGGGTTCGAGTCCCATCGAAGGGAAAGTGGTTACCTCCAATACATTTTTCAAATCAATATCTTCCACATAACGTACATATTCACATATGAGTTTCCATAACATTGTAAATTATTTTTAAACATTTTTCGCGCAAGAACCCCCGTGGTTTAAATACATGAAAACGCAGCCTAAGCCAAGCAGAAATATGCCATGAATACAGATTAAAAAAATGTTTGCGCTAATCATAGTTACAGCCATTTAAAAAAAACCTTTTTCTCGATGAAAAACCTGAATAACTTTTGAACCGCATAAGATATCAAATAGCTAAGTACATGAAAATGTGCGCCTTGCAAAGCTCTAAAAGTCGTCTGAACACCACATTGCTGAGAAATGTGAATCAAAAAAGTTTGAGCAAAAAAACTGTTTTTTTAAGGGTCACCCTAAGTCAACTTGGGATAATTGCTCTAAATCGGTCAATTTAAGAGCTAGAGAAACATTTTTTTTAGCAAAATGTTTGGAAACTAGCTGAGCTACAACTTTTCGGAACAATGTATACCTATATATTTGCAAATAAAAAAGTTACATGTTCTATTTGTTTTTAATGTGGTCCACCCTAGTTTTCATCAAAACTCCAAAAACGCCCTTACCATTAGAAACAACTTTGTAGAACATAGTTTCTTCCTATCTCTGCTACTTTCGGCTTAAAAAAGTTATTACCATTTTGTTTGCTTCCTGGACCACTGTGCACTGCTGATTGTGGATTATTTAATCAAATTTAACCAATTTTTTTTTTTGACTAATTGATTATCCATTTTACTAAATTACTTATTACCGACTTATTACGCTGCAATTCACTTTTAACATTCGACTAAATGTCCATTCGACCAAACGTCAATTCGACTACATATCCATTCTATCAAATGTTCTTTCGACTAAATGTCCATTCGACCAAACGTCAATTCAACTAAATGTCCATTCGATCAAACGTCCTTTCGACCAAATGTCCTTTTGCCAAAATGTCATTCAACTAAACGTTATTCGAGGAATTGTTATTCGACAATCCGTTACAAAGACATGCCAAATGACCAACTCATTAACTGCAGTTCAAAATTATGCCAAATGACCTAACGCATGGACTAGACCTATGGACGAGAACAGCTTCCCTGGAAAGCTTACCAGACTGATCAAAGCAACGGTGGATGGTGTGCAAAACTGTGTGAAGATCTCGGGCGAACACTCCAGTTCGTTCGAATCGCGCCGGGGACTAAGACAAGGTGATGGACTTTCGTGCCTGTTGTTCAACATTGCGCTAGAAGGTGTCATTCGGAGAGCCGGGTGTAACAGCCGGGGAACGATTTTCAACAGATCCAGTCAATTTATTTGCTTCGCGGATGACATGGACATTGTCGGCCGAACATTTGCAAAGGTGGCAGAACTGTACACCCGCCTGAAACGTGAAGCAACAAAAGTTGGACTGGTGGTGAATGCGTCAAAGACAAAGTACATGCTTGTGGGTGGAACCGAGCGCGACAGGGTCCGCCTGGGAAGCAGTGTTACGATAGACGGGGATACCTTCGAGGTGGTCGAGGAATTCGTCTACCTCGGATCCTTGCTAACGGCTGACAACAACGTTAGTCGTGAAATACGAAGGCGCATCATCTGTGGAAGTCGGGCCTACTACGGGCTCCAGAAGAAACTGCGGTCGAAAAAGATTCGCCACCGCACCAAATGTGTCATGTACAAGACGTTAATAAGACCGGTAGTCCTCTACGGACATGAAACATGGACAATGCTCGAGGAGGACTTGCAAGCACTCGGAGTATTCGAGAGACGGGTGCTTAGGACCATCTTTGGCGGTGTACAAGAAGACGGTGTGTGGCGGCGAAGAATGAACCATGAGCTCGCCCAGCTCTACGGCGAACCCAGTATCCAGAAGGTAGCTAAAGCCGGAAGGGTACGATGGGCAGGGCATGTTGCAAGAATGCCGGACAGCAACCCTGCAAAGATGGTGTTCGCTTCCGATCCGGCAGGTACGAGACGACGTGGAGCGCAGCGAGCGAGATGGGCAGACCAGGTGCAGAACGACTTGGCGAGCGTGGGGCGTATCCGAGGATGGAGAGATGCGGCCTCGAACCGTGTATTGTGGCGTCAAATTGTTGATTCAGTGTTATCTGTATAGATGTAGACTAAATAAATGAATGAATGAATGACCTAACGCAATATGACCCAGGCCCGATGTCCCATCATGTTTTAGAATCACCAAATTCAAAATAATGGATGTAATAAAATTTACATCCACACAAAATTTTGAAAATATTTCGTGCCTTTACCCCTTGTGATAAAGGTTAAGCTATTGTTCCATAATAATGATAAAGTTTAAGCTATTGGGGGCCCTCCTTAGCCGTGCGGTAAGACGCGCGGCTACAAAGCAAGACCATGCTGAGGGTGGCTGGGTTCGATTCCCGGTGCCGGTCTAGGCAATTTTCGGATTGGAAATTGTCTCGACTTCCCTGGGCATAAAAGTATCATCGTGTTAGCCTCATGATATACGAATGCAAAAATGGTAACCTGGCTTAGAAACCTCGCAGTTAATAACTGTGGAAGTGCTTAATGAACACTAAGCTGCGAGGCGGCTCTGTCCCAGTGTGGGGATGTAATGCCAATAAGAAGAAGCTTGTTCCAAGGTTTCTTCACTAGATAAAACAAATTCTTAACCATTTTAATATATGTCGAGAAGAACACATTAAAAGGGGGTCCCGTAGCGTTATTGGGCACACGTTCGCCTTATATGCGGATGGTCATGGGTTCGATTCCCATTCCCATGAGAAATCAGAAGCAACAAGTAAAGGGGAAATAAATAAGACGTGAGACGTTAGCAGTGAAAAGTTGAAAAGCGACAATGTGACAATTCCGAAATAAGAAGCAATATGAAATTTTTGTGTTCTGCTCATCGAGCTCTTCGCTTAAGACAGTCACTAAGATTGCACGTCTTTAACGTTTAATTTTACAAATATAACAACCACTGTGTTTGACATTATAATTAGAAATGAGATTATAATTACAAAAATTATTTGGCATAATTTGAACTGTAACCAAAGGCTTCGTTTAGTCGTCTAGCATAACAAACATTTGGCATGATTTGGATCTGTGAAAGAGAAAGGGTAATTCGAAGAATTTTTCACAAAGATTAAGTGGATCGAGGATTTGCTCTGATAAATTTAGACTGATGGAAGACATTTTTCAGTAGGACGGACAAACAAAATAGCAGAACTACTTTCGAGGAAGGGATCACATTCATCATTGACTTACTCTAGAAAAACGTCTGATTTTGAAGAAGGAATCGCATCTACCATTACCTTAATTCGGACAAGAGTCTACTTTTCAAAATGGGATCACATTTCCACCACTCGCGAAAAACAGCGTTCCCGAATTCGTGAACCAGCAAGAATATACCGTGATTCAAGTTATGGATGCGGGAACACTAGTGATATTTTCCAGAACGTTCCAGACAACGTGACTCAAAATACACCGTAATCTTGTTAGCTCACAAACGCTTTTTTACGTACATCATTGTGATAGTCAAAGTCACGCGCGATTGCCGTTCTTTGCTTAAATACCTTGGGCGTCCTGGATTCGTTGTTTTGGAAAGTTTTGGTTCGTGCTGTCCAAGAGTTGATCGAAGAGTTGTTTTGTAATCCACCAGGCCAGTCTTGTGATTGGTGGAAAGGGTTGCTGCAGCTCGCGACCACTGCAGATCAGTTCGACATGGTTGAGGTTTCGACTAGTGTGTGCGGAGACCGACCGACATTGGCCTATTTCCACTACTAGAAAAGTACCCGATCTTCGTGAGTGGTGCAGTTTGTTCTTCATACTTCTTCTTTATACTTCGTCTTTTCGCCAGTTCGGCACACTTTCATCCCATCACAACAGTGTACTTTATGTGCGAAAATAAGTTTATCAAATAAACTTTTCTCTTTCACTACTCAAAATATCCGTTATGCCAAATGACCCACACGTTTGTTGCGGTTAAAAATCATGCCAAATATCTGTTTTGCCAAATGACCTCCATTCCAATTTGACTGAACTTAAAATGACCTTATGTCAAAAAACTTTATGCCATTACCCAGATTCGTTCCCCTGCGTGTTTAGTAAAATCGGTATAATTAATCTCTTTCTTGAACCGTATTTGAACGACCATGCGCCTCCACATCAATGAAAATACATGCAGGGGATAAGACAACAACATGTTTTTGTCGTTATGAAAGAGATTTTCAGCTAGCTCATCTCTTGTATCGAGAAAAATAAAACGTATTTATTTTATGGTTTTGGGTCGGCCCATAGGGGTGCCAATTTGTTATTCTAATTATTGGACGAACCTGAAGGGTACCAGGATTTTGTTATTCTACCGATGGACTACCGATGCTGTTTGTAATTTGAATAAAGTTACTTGTTTGTCTTCAGATTGGTGCCATTTCCAGAGGTGGTCACATTCGTTGCGGGGTCGGGTTATTATTACGGGGCGTGTATTCCACATAGTTGTCAAATTTTGTAGCTTGGTCTTCATTTTTTTTAATTCGGTTGTATAGGTGAATGTCCTTGAGAAAATTTATGGTGTTTCTCTCATTCAGCTCGTTCTTACGTAGTGCGGTGTAGGTGTTGCTGAGGTTGTTGTTTGCCCTTGCCGAATCAAAAACTGAGCAGACATCGAAAATGTGATGTACAGAAAGTCTGCAGTCGCAGATTTCGCAGGATTGATGGAAATTGTCGATGGCCAGGTTGTGGGACACATTGCCCAGTGTGGAGGCGGGAGAGGACAACTTGTTTGCGCTGGCTAGGATGATCTTTGCCGAGCGGCGTGGAGTTTTTAATCATCCGGCAGAAGTTTCTCTGTCGGTGCCATTCGGTGGCCCATGCGGCTGCAGTCTCCTGTTTCACTTATAGTTTTTTCACTTATAGGTTTTTCCGAATACTCCATCAGTCTGCGGTTCACTATTCGCTCCAGGACTTTTGCACCCACGTTCGTGAGTGCAAATGGACGGTATCCACTAACTTCGCTTGGTGATCCATTCACCAATTCTTTGTTCAGGGCTTTCAGGAAGGCGATTTTTCCGTTTGGTAGAAAGTTTTGGAGCATGGGTAAACCAAGATGCTCGGGTCCAGCGGAATGCCGCTTCCCTTTTCTCAGCGCATACTCAAGTTCGGCCAGAGAGAATTGTTGGTTGAGGTTTGATCCGACATCTGGAGGAACTTTGAAGGCGAGGATTTCGCCTGAGGGGTTAAGATGTTTCCTTCGGAATTCCACTGGGTACTCCTGGTACGATGATAGACGACAGAAGTCAGCTAGGGCGTCGCCCACGATTGCTGGGTCCCGCTGCATGCTACCGTCTACGGATAAAGTGATGCCTTTAGCTGTTCATACGCCCCCACAACTCAGTAGTCGTTTACTCGCTTGATATTCCATTAAGAAATTCGATCCAGGATTTTTCCTTTGCCTCATAGATGGTTTGCCGGCACTCGTTCCTGGTCGTTTGGTACTCCGTCCGAATATTGGCTAGGGCGGGGTTTGTCTGTCCTTGGCTTACTGAAGTGCTTTCTTCCTACCTGATCCAGTCTGCTCGTTCGTAAAGCCAGCGTGGTCGTCGGGAAATCTTGATGTGCTCTCAAGCGCCACGAGGATGGGTGCGTGGTTGCTGCCCTTGTCCGTACTCCAGAGGAGCTTTCCGACGACCGAGCTCGAGTCTAACGAAATATCGATGGCAGACTCCACTGACCGTAGGCGGAAGGTAGAAGTGCCGTCATTAAGCACGACTTAGACAGCTTCGGTTGCCGCGTTGAAAACAATGTTACCTCTGATGTTGTTTGAGCGGCTACACCAGGAGTAGTGGTAGTCGTTCACATCACCAAGTAGGACCACCGGGAAGTAGCGTCTTGAAGATACTTACCAGTTTACTTTCGAGGTACTTAATCATTCGGCTGGGTATGTACATGGAGGCGATGGTTACCGGGAGTGGCCACTCCAGTCTTACTGCCACCAAAGGGAATTAGGCGTCAATGGTGATTTCGATTCCTGGGACTTCGCGTAACACGCCGACTGCGGCTGACTGGTAGATGTTTTGTCTCACCTGCGTAAACCACTTGTATCGTCCACCGAGGATTCAGTCCATGGTGGCAGGTGTCGTTCGGTAAATTTCCTGGAGTTATAGCGACTGGTTTCGAATTCGAAAGTTGCAGCTCCAAATCGTACAAGTTATTGAAATATCCGTTGACGTTCCACTGCAATACTTGTGTGGTAGATCGAGGGCTACAGCCTTGTGGCTGCAGCGTGGATAACAGGCTGTTTGGGGTTGAGAGTCTTGGACATCCAATCGGCAGATATGGGGGAGACGACGGGGCAAAAATGGTGATCGCCGCTCACGTTTGCTGGTGCTGAAACCGGTGTGGAGTGTATACAAATGATGGTACAGGTAGGATGGTGGCGTTGGGGCAAAATCTCCTCCTGAAGAGCTTGTCGTAGAGTTCAGATGACAACGTTTCTGGTCTCTGTAATGAGTAGGTATCCTGGGCAGGGATGATGTCCGAGCGTCGGAGGTTGACCGTCAGTCCCGCGAGGGGTGTAACGTCCGCACTGACATGGTCCCGGCTACTCGGGATTCCGTCTGCGGCTTGAAAACCACTTTTTTGAACGTGGTATCAGGAGATGTTGCGAGGGTTGTGGCTTGGAATGCTTAGGGGCAGCCCAAAAAATGTCCAATTAAACAGATGAAATTGTCCTTAAAAAATTGAAAAATGCTCCTTAAAAAAGTGATCATTTTTCCTTAAATTATCAAACAAATTACCTTAAAATATATAAAATGCTCCGTAAACATTCGAAAAGCGTACCGTAAAAAAAATGTACCGAAAAAAATGTACCGTAAACAATTAAAAATGCTCCTTAAAAAGCAAAGATTTGCTATGTAATTAATGATAATTACGCAGTATATTGACAAAAGAATTATTATAAAATAGTTCAAATGTACCTTGAACTTGACTATCATAAATTAGAATCTTATGCACAATTGTATAGCCCCTAGAGTTTATTGCTGATTGTTTTGCTTGGTAACCCTATTCAACCGAAAACTAAGAAAAATGCTCCTTAGGATGAATAAATTGCTCCATAAACAAATAAAAAATGCTCCTTAAACTAAGAAAAATGCTCCCTAAAATAAAGAAATGCTCCTTAAACCAACGAAAAATGTATTGCTCCATAAACTTATAAAATGTAATCTTAGCCAACATGCTATTCAAAGCATTGTTTACGAAATTGTGAACCTGGCTCACAGACAAACAGACGTCCCAGACAATTGCACATCGAATAAAAAATGTTCGGCGATACGAATTTCATTAAAATTACATTGCATTTAATATGCTAATCGGTTTCTTAATTGACTTCCCCGCATAACCACACACGGCTTGAATAACTCGGAATTGTCTTCTTCTTTTTTAATGACTCTACTGGATCTGAGCCTGTTTTTCAGCTTAGTATTCTATGATTAGCATCTCCTCAGTTATTAATTGAAGCATTTCTATGCCCGTCATTGCATGAGTATGTATTTCGTGTGGCAAATACAATGGATACACTATGCACAGGGAGTGGAGAATCGAGCTCGCCATTTCCGGATTGGCAATCCTACGCCTCTACTCTCAAGGCTACTGGAGACCGAACTCGAAATTGTAAAGCACACAAAAAACTGCTAGTGAGACTACTTTTAAAAATAAGAGCTAAATAGTCGCCTTACAAAAATAAATCTGAAGGAACGTGGCGGTGGATGCTTTGACAGCACGTGCAGTTTGTATTGTGAATCAATTTTACTCATTTACATTTTATAAATTTTTTGGAGCATTTCATTTTTTTTACGGAGCCAGCATTTCTTTATTTTAGGGAGCATTCTTCTTAGTTTAAGGAGCATTTTTTATTTGTTTATGGGGCATTTTATTCATCCTAAGGAGCATTTTTCTTAGTTTTCGGTTGAATAGGGTTACCAAGCAAAACAATCAGCAATAAACTCTAGGGGCTATACAATTGTGCAAAAGATTCTAATTTATGATAGCCAATTTTAAGAACTATTTTATATTAATTCTTTTGTCAATATACTGCGCAATTATCATTAATTACGTAGCAAATCTTTGCTTTTTTAAGGAGCATTTTTAATTGTTTACGGTACATTTTTTTCGTTTTTACGGTACGCTTTTCGAATGTTTACGGAGCATTTTATATATTTCAAGGTAATTTGTTAGATAATTTAAGGAAAAATGATCACTTTTTTAAGGAGCATTTTTCAATTTTTCAAGGGTAATCATGAATCTTTCATGATGCATTTACCATTTTGCCGTGCTTAGGTTCATGATCTGAGCAGCTTGTACTTGTATTCTCATGTGAGGCTCAGTTTGCAAATTTCTATTGTTGGGTTCGTTGGTAGGGAGGGAATCGAAGAGGATAGCGGGGGGTCTTGTTTTTGGCAGTAGAAATCAGACGGCGACTTACTTTACCCGCCTTGCTTATTTCCGTGTACTTGTGTGCCTTACTCTTACTAGATCCTTCCTTCTCGAGGTTTGTAGCTTCCTTATGAGTTCATCCTTTACCGCTAGGGACTCCTGGAGTTTCGCCACTGTTTCGATAAGTTTACTGGATGGTCTCGACTGTTTGGATTTATTACCGGGTATTTTTCAGCTTTGCACTCACTTCAGCAATTAAAACGTATGTTTTTTTTCTTTGCCCGACGTTTCAATGTGCTATGCGAAATGTTCCTTTCTAACCCTTGAAAAAGATTGCATAGCCCATTGGAACGTCGGGCAAATAAAAAACATTCGTTTTAATTGCTGATGTGACTGCAAATCCGGAAAATTCCGGGTGTTAAATCCAAACAGTCGAGACCGTCCAGTAAGCTTACCGAAACAGTTCACTAGGTCCTCGATGGTACCGATTTTTTTTGGGTTGTCTCGAAACGATTTCCGACTCCAGTTTGCTTTGCCGTTTGAAGTTGACCCCTGGGTCCCCTAGGCGATTAGAGTGGCCCGAGGCCATCTCTATGCTCCCGCACTCGTGCCGTCAATCGGGACGGGTGGGAATTGACGTTCGCTTTGCAAACGATGCTTCCGGGATTGGTCCCGAAACTATGAACAAAATAGCAGTCGAAATTCGGCCTCAAAAAATCTAACTGACGACCTACTGCGTATCCTCCGCACTGACGAAAACGTTCGTTACAGTCCTACCACGCAAGTCACTATACTACCGATGAAAAAAAGTCCGCACACTTCCACCGCGCAAGTAACTGTTTGGGTCACAATGACGACCGTGAGGCTTTACCACCACTACGAAATGGCTCGTCTACTCCCTCCACGCAAGTCACTGATATGTCGCACTGGCGACCATGCGGGTCCACCAAGCCAATGGGTTGGTTTTCACTCTTCGTCCTCAATCATGAAACAGCCACTATGCGTCTCCACCACCAAGCGCCTCCACCAGACCGAACGAGAAAAAACTACTATGCGTCTCCATCACTTTTTCCAAAAATAACGTCTTCAATGGCAAAAACATACCGTGGTGCATCGAAATCCGTACACGTAAGCACTTAGTTTTAGTAAAAAGGCTCTAAAAAATACGAATCGAATTCAAATAGAACATTCGTTATTGATACAGAAAGCAACGAAAAATATGATAAAATGATGAGTAAAATTAATAACATTCTTATTCGAATTCCGTCCAACGTGGACGAATTTCGAATCACAGTATCATAATCCGTACAGCTATTTTCTAGCTAAATATTTAGTTTAAAGCAGACCGATTGACCAGACTACCACTGTAAATAGTTCAATACGCATCTTGAGAAGCGATCCCTTTGATTTTTATTCTGCTGATCTTACTCTATTAATTGCAATTTGCAATTTAAACACAGTCACTTTCGGTACAATTAAGGTTCCCCCAAACACACGCGACGCGGCAGTCGCGACGCGATTCTATCGCTTGGCGACAGCGATTCTGTCGCCGTTGATATGGAAGCGTAAATAGAACATTGCCTGCAGCGACCCAACGACTGAATCGCGGCGACTAGTTGTCGCCGTCGCGGCGATCAAATCGTTTAGGTCTGGGGGAGCCTTTATATTCGGCTCGCGACAAAATGGCGCCTGAAACGTTGCGTTTTCTGGGTGGCAATTTGTTTTTCAACTGTGATTGTGATTACAGAGCATACTTATTTTCCATTTAAATGGCCAGAAAGCTTACTGTCAAGTATCAGATCAGGATAAAATAAATAATTTAAGGTTCCCCCAAACACACGCGACACGACAGTCGTGATTTCTGACGATTCTGGCGATTCTGCCTCCGTAGGTATGGAACCGCAAATAGTATATTGCCTGCAGCGACCCAACGATAGAATCGCGGCGACTAGTTGTCGCCGTCGCGGCGATGAAATCGCTTAGGTCTGGGAGAGCCTTTATAAATGTATTTCATTAAACCTACTTTAATTTAGTGATATCTCACTAAGTGTACGGAATTTGGTGCTGTACGGGTTTCGGTCCCCCACGGTAGGTTCACCGATGGTCAGGAGTGTGCCTTTCTACAGAGAATGCACTTTACAAGCAGACTTAATTTGGCAAAATCAAAACTGTCCATTGCGATTCCACTGGAGAGTGGAAAAAGTCCAAACACCCGGTTTTTGCACCGCTTTTTTTCGCCACGGAAAGTACTATCAGGACGAGACGCATTGTCTAGATTATCTGGAGTGTCCTGGAACCTCTCCACCGCACGGAGAGCGTCTGACCACGATTTAATTCCACGTCTCTGCGAGGGGCAGAATCGACCTAAATGGTTGAAATGGAAAATGCCGTATCTCTGGATCACGTGATCAGATCGACTCCCGATTCGTAACAGGTCCTACCGCCCCGGCAGAATTTTAGCTGCCAAAGCTAAAATAATAGCACGCCTCTTTTCACCGAAAATTGCCAAATGTCTCGATTGACTCAACTAGTAGTGGAAAAAAAGTCCGCTCACAAAGCTAACTCGATCTACTAACAAAAACTTTGGGATAGGCACAATTTTGACGATATATTAGCATAACATTGGTTGGCACACACAAATTCCTAGTTATTTTTATACTGGTGAATGGACATTCGAAATGGTACAGGTTTTTGACTTTTTTTCCTGCTTGTCATAATTAGTTTACGGCACTAATTATGACAAGACAGGATGATAGTTGCTTCCTTCGAAAACTGGAACTAATTAGGCGATCAATGCTGGCTGCAGATCAAAATCCATCAGGAATAGGTCAAATATAATCGAATAAAGCCATTTCCATGAAAACGATTCCAGTAATTTGGCCATACACCCTAAACTGCTTTTAAAATTGTCTTCATAATCATCGTCTTGCAGAAAATTTGTTGAAGATATTTGGATGGGTACGGTCGATTCCAAAACTGACCTCCTGGAGCCTGCCATAAAACGGCATTGATCCCAAAACATTTCCGTGATCTTCTACACACTTTCTTCATCAGCAACTGCACTCGATGAAGCAGGGTTGTGTGAAGTTGTGCCAGTTGGTCATCAGATCCCAACCCGACCTTTGAATGCACTGAACTCGAGGGCGATCTCTTTTCGCTTATGTGGTCGGGTTGGGATCAAACAAACGATCTCCACTCCGGACGCCAGAACGCCTGGACCAGTAAGACGGACATCAAATTTAATCTTTATTCACCTGGTATACAACGGACTTGTGTTTTAAATACCTAATTATTAAGTTGACAAAGGGACATTTAAAAAACATTATTCTTCCTTAAGACTAAAAAATTTTGTTGGTCCGAATTTTATTTTATTTTATTTTATTTGCCGTCAATCGAATGTAGTCCACAATTTTACTTAGTACAATAAATACTAATTATCTAGCCTTTATGTAATTCAGTCATTACCTAACTTGTCTAGAGAAGAATACTTTTTAGAGCAATTTTACTTATCGTAACATCAATTGTTTCGCAATGCGCAATTCTAACATGACTTCATACAATTTATTGGGCCATTTCTGCCATATTTTGTTCTTTTATTTATTGTTGTAATTGATATTGTTCACCAAGCTTTCGCACTATTAGTAGGGAAGTTTGTCAGAGTCCATCATAAGTCCACCGGTTGGTATTTGCGTTCTTCAATCCGTTGAAAGCTATCAAAACCTGTCGAGTTCATATAAATATACGTCAAGCTTGCTCAGGGATTCTGGTGTTCGATATCTGGATAGTCTATTAGTCCATCCAGTGCATCTGAGTATCCGTCGAGTTGAATGTTTGTAATATTGATTACGACCATCGTGCTGAGAGCGTATCAGAAAGTCATTGAACCGTGTTATAGTGGGCAGCGATTATTATACATGTTATGTCAGTCTTAGCCTATAAAAAGATTTCACTTTGTGAAATTGGCTTTGACTAGTTCAAATGTAAACAGGCCTGATTATTTCGTAATAGAATACCAAACATTTGAAAACTATAAAAAAGCAGATATCTTTGCAAAAGGGATTGTTGACTACGCAAAGCTGTAGTTTAAGCTAAATTCATGTTTATTTTCAAGTTTTTTTTTCAGTGAGTACATACAAAACGGGGTAGATTTCATAAACTCTTTGCGGCTGCATCGAACGTACGGATATCATTAAAGTTTTCTGTGCAATTCCTTTTCAGAAACACACACAAAGTAAAGCAGACGTAATAACTTGTGCGTAGCAGATTGGACGTTCCAAAGTCTCCTGTTTGTGATTTTCATTGTCTTTAGCTAGCAAGTGAAAATGTATATTTGAAAGCAGGGCGAAATTGTAGAGAATGTAGGAATAAACAAACAAATCAACGAAGATATTTTTTTTTACTTTTATGGTACTAAATTGCTGGTTCAAGGCTAGGCTCAAATGGATGAATAGCCTATATATTTTTTATAAAGTGGAATACTACATTGATTCAAATACGTAATATTTACTGTAACCCATAAATGCCTTGGATTAAAGGTTCTTGAATTGAGGTCAAACCTAGCGTGTCCATATAAGTTCCTGGGGCTCTTCGAATACTTCAGCATTCAAATTAAGTTCAACGCAGATGTTCTAGGTTAACCCAATTGTCCAGGAGTTAAGTTCAATTGGTCTACCAGGTTAACTACACCTGGTATCAAACCGACAGCAACACAACGTGTCCATATTAGTCCCAGAGTTGAACGCAGATGTTCTAGATTCTCCAAATTGTTCGGGAGTCCAGAGGACTTGATCTACAAGGTCAACTACGACTGGAACCAAAATAATAACAATCATACGTATCCATTTAAGTTCCTAGAGCCATTGTGAATGCTTCGCTATTTAAATAAGTCTATGGCAGATTCTAGGGTCTCAAAACTATGCTGGAATTCAGACCAATTGGTTTACCTGAGCAATCAGGACCAAGACCTACTAAGTTACTTTCGGTTGCTCCCGACAAAATGTGGTGTATCCTGAACATCTGTGTTGAACTTATTTGAATATTCAAGCATTCTCGTGGGTTCTAGGGATTTTTATCGACACGCTGCTGGGTTGCTATCGGCTTGATTCCAGGCGTAGTTGATAAGTGCTGATAAACGGACAATTAAATCGTCAAATATGACCAAGCCAAAAAAATTGGGCCACCTAGTGTTCTCAACCATAAAAAAGGGGAGGATGCAAAGAAGAGGGTTTGCATGTACAATGTACATTGTACATAAAAGTATATCTATTTCCCTTGTTTGTAGTAAAAAAAAACAAAAAAAAATACCCAAATTGGAGATATTTAATCATATAAGCATTAGCGTAGCATCACTTCCATCCGTTACCACAGATATTTATTTGGGACTAATCAGTTGGAAGAAATGCACTATCCAAAAGCCGAGATCTGTTCTGGTCTGGTCATGTTCTTGTGAATGCTGAGAAAGGGGAAGGATGATTAATTGGACACCTATTTAAGAAAGATGCAGACAAATCTACGACCTCTCATAGGTTCAACGGGAGGTTTTTCAATTGTAAGTTTGGAAGGTTATAACAGTAAGAATCGAATTGGTATAAGTTGAAACATTGAACGAATTAAGATGGAAATCCAAAGTAGAAAAGGGACGAGTCTAGAATTGAACCCACGATCTCTTGCTTATAAGACTGAAGCGTTACACGCAACCAGCGACTGTTGCATTATCTAGCAATTCTGTATAAGAACCTACCAAAACCTGTATGAGAAGTGGACATAAGCGAAAGTGTTAGATTCTTATGCAAAAAAAAATGTATTATGAAGAATGCTACTTTCTGAAAAGCTGTTTTCTGGAAAATACGAAACGTAAATGGTTTTTACTGAGAGATTACAACAGAATGAGATGATTTTATGAAACCTCTGGTTGATATGTAATACGCCTTTTCACCACCACCGGCTTATGGATAGACAATGAATTATTATCTGAACTTCAACACATGTTTTAATATTGGCATCATAAGACCAAAACACAAATAGAATTAATTATAATCCATCAATTCGGCTGAGGTTATTTCAACTAAACGGATCACTATTTAGTGTTGTTGCTTTCATAATTATACCCTAGATCAAGAAAGTAACATTATTGAACATTCAATAAGCAGATCAATCTACTACTAAAATTTTCTCTTCGTTACCATTGTCCTTGCAGGCCTCCGGAAACCGAACCGAGTCCTTACGCGGGTTATCAGCTAGCATACGAAGTGAAAAAGCTCATGTAGGAAAAGAAAATAATATTCAATTTTTTCCTCTTCTAAGTTCGTTTGCTCCCTAAGTTTGACTCGTAGATACACATTTGAAGCGCTTAATTTTTGAACTGTTTAATTGCTACGTTACTATCCTAGAATCCTTCAAATCATTCGGTTCTTCCACAAAGAAATTCGCCCTACCTTGTCTCCCGATCAGTAGTAGGACATTGGTTTTAGAAACACATTTCAGATAGTCCCGTATTTTTTTGCGAAACCGTTTAATCTTTTTTTGGTTCAAAATCACCTTTTGAACAGCTGCTCGTAGAATTGAATTTGATTGTTTATACCTTTGAGTTGAGCATGTCTTCCAACCTATGCATGTGCGACTGTTAAGTAGAAGAAATTGAAATATTTTTGAACGTTTCCCGCCCCTTTAGGCCCACGAGTCGAGGAAGCGGGTCGGGTGCACAAAATCAGAACGGCGTGACGCTGCAGGCGGGAATAGCAGACGACCAGTCCAAGGACTTCGACTTCGAGAAAACCGAAATGAAGTACGACTCGACCGGTATGTTCCACTGGAGTCCCGCCAAGAGCTTAGAGGAGTGCATACTGGTGAGTTTCTCGCGATTATGATGTGGTTTGATGTGATCGTAACGCAAATCGTAAATTTTAGGATCGGAATCAAGCGGCCATGACGGTACTGAACGGACACGTCGTTGTGTGTCTGTTCGCCGATCCGGATTCGCCGCTGATAGGATTAAGAAATCTCGTGATGCCACTACGTGCTTCAAACTTCCACTATCATGAGCTGAAACACGTCGTGATCGTGGGTTCCGTTGAATACATTCGACGCGAATGGAAGATGCTGCAGAACCTGCCCAAAATATCCGTACTGAATGTAAGCTGCTGGCTCAATATCAGAATCAATAAAAATATAAATAAATTATGATTTTCTCTTTCGCAGGGATCCCCTCTGAGCAGAGCAGACCTCCGGGCGGTCAACGTAAACCTTTGTGATATGTGTTGTATTCTATCGGCGAAAGTTCCTAGCAACGACGATCCGACGTTAGCCGATAAGGAAGCCATCCTTGCCTCACTCAACATTAAAGCAATGACCTTCGACGACACAATAGGAGTGCTGAGTCAGCGTGGCTCCGAGCAGGATAATCTCACCCCGGTGGGGAGTCCGATCGTGCTGCAACGGCGCGGTTCGGTCTACGGTGCCAATGTGCCAATGATTACGGGTAAGAACGGGGAAAAGTTTCATAGGATTCCAAAACATTTGAATACTCACGCGATTGGTTTGGGGTTTTGCAGAATTAGTCAACGATAGCAACGTGCAGTTTCTGGATCAGGACGACGATGACGATCCGGACACTGAGCTATATCTCACGCAACCGTTCGCATGCGGTACAGCGTTCGCCGTGAGTGTGCTCGATTCCCTCATGTCAACGGTGAGTAATGGTCGCTGAGGTGGGATTTGAAGTCAGGGCTAACAAATGGCAATAATTGATCATTACAGACATACTTCAATCAAAACGCCTTAACACTGATACGATCGCTCATTACGGGAGGTGCGACACCGGAGCTGGAACTGATTTTGGCAGAAGGTGCTGGCCTGAGAGGTGGCTACAGCACGCCCGAAAGTCTCAGCAATCGAGACAGGTGAGTGAGCAATATTTACGAAAAAATTGTGGGATTTGTGGGACATTGGAATGCCTCAAGTAAATGTTTCAATTATCCATAAAAAAAATTATCATTGCAGGTGTCGCGTCGGTCAAATCTCCCTGTATGATGGCCCGCTGGCTCAGTTCGGAGAAGCCGGCAAGTACGGTGACCTGTTCGTGGCAGCGCTCAAGTCCTACGGAATGCTATGTATAGGGCTGTATCGATTTAGAGACACCAGTTCGAGTTGCGATGCCAGCAGTAAACGATACGTAATCACCAATCCACCGGATGACTTTTCGCTGCTGCCAACCGATCAGGTACATTGGGAAACAGAGTTCGGAAAGCTGTAGCAAGATTTTTAATTTAACGATTCTCGTAGGTCTTCGTACTGATGCAATTCGATCCGGGCCTGGAGTACAAACCGGCCACAGTCCGTGGCCCGGCTGGAGGGCGCAACCAGAACAGCCAGCAGACCGGTGTCGGTGGTGGAGGTTCCAACAAAGACGACAACTCCTGACTATTGCTGTGTAGCGCCTTGACCGATGGTCCCTATTCCTACATATGAACAAAAGAAACCGATTTTATGTACCAGATCGCGCAATATATCAAGCATATGTTCCGTAAATTTGTCAAATTGTTTTCCAAGAACCGTTAGGGCAAACCAACGACGTAGTTGGTTACGCTCAATTTTGTTATGATTTGCAAGTTATGTTTAAATGTTTTAATCGGTTCACTATCTTATCGGAAGGGTATGTATTGAAACAAATCTAAATCTGAACGTTGCTAGCTTCTATCTATCGATTTAAATCTGGTATATGTTGCGCAATCTAGTATATAAAAGGGAGAAAGGCACGAAGGGCAATATAATGTGATTCAAGACAACATTCATGATACAAATTGCGCCCTGAGGGCCTCACCGTAATTCCATCACCCCCAATAATTAAGATCCACCGAAGGGGTGAGATACATGTTCATATGTGAGAAAAGAATAACTTTGCTTCCCACACCATTCCGCGTTTGGAGATGAAAGAGTGAGAAAACCAATCAATAGCGTTGAAGTGAATAGAACCGATACCCAGCTACTGTGGCATGTTTCGATCCCGATTTAGTTGTGATTCAACAGTGATTAGTTCCTAAAACAAATGCGTATATGTAAGTCACTAGGGGGAAAGTAGTACAGGAACACACCTATACAGACACGCACACACGGACAGACAGACACACTACCAATAATAGCATTACCGCAAGCTGGAGTACAATAGGTAGGCGAGATTTAACACAATTCTTTTCCAAGAGTAGGCCATCCAAATAGAGTGTGAATAGTTTTAAAATTTTCGAAGTCATTCGAAGCAACTAATGAAAGTTTTCTTCTGACTAGTTATGGAAACATAGAATATGTAAATTATCAACTTTTTCGAAGGAGTTCTTATTTTAATAGTCCACTTTACTAACACCTTGAACCCTTTGAAAGAAAGTGATATCCCTTATGCGGGCATAAATTGTGCTCCGTGATGCTTGTGCTTTTTCGATGTTTTCACCAATATAAACAAGAATACCGAACCATTTCAACGTGAAGATGCAAAATTAACAAAACCAGCTACATTTCACAATGATCTCCTGTTCAACACAATAAGGTTTTCATGACTTTTTAACGCATTCAAATAATGTTTGAAAAATTGGCCTGGAGGAAAACACCCGAATGATTGGTGAACGCATGGTTGTTTGTTTTTGATGGCGAAAGGCGTTGCGTCTGTTTAGGGCTAGGTATCTTAAAAGATCATTCAGATCTTGACGTGTGATGTTATAATCGTGGAAATTGATTTCATCTCCAGGAGCCAGCCATATTTTGCAGATGTTTTTGGAAACATCGGTTTAGTTAGTGACGAGAAAGTCTGCAATAAGAATCCAAAGGATCAGTTAAAACAGATTATTTCGGGCCTTTATGATTCCCCATTGCTATCAAATTAGTTATGGTTAGCTTTTATGGATGACTTTTGGATGACATTGGGCGTAACTGTATTGATCGATTTCTTTCGAGTTTTAGCAGTTTGCCGTAGATTTTATAGATCAGGGTGATATATGATGGTTGTCTCTTGCTCCGGAAGCATTGAATACAGTTGTAGCTTTGAATCTAGTTGAGTTACTATCCGAAGGAAAAATCGATGAAGAAAAATCTATCAATGCAGTATCATTTGGTCGGAGTTCTGGAGATCCGCACCAAGCTGCTTCTTAACTGACTTGTAACATTTTATCGAATTAGAAATTTGAACAATTAGTTAATATGAATTCATGCGTATCTGATGCGTACATTTGTTGTAGGACAGGCTCTACTAAGACATTGGGTGATATCCGGTTCTACTTACGATTCATTGATTTTGCTACATTGGACAAAAAATGGGTAAATTTTTATTGGCGCTAGGTGAGATTTGGCAATTTCGGCAATTTGATAGTTTAGTTTAAACACAAAAAAATATGGTTAAAACAAAAAAACCTTTTTTTTTTCTTTTTTTTTTTTTGGGACATGGAACCAGTGCGTCCATTGAATTAATAAAACCCACTACTTTTAAAGGATACGCAGTCCAAATTTCTCCTGGTTGCATAAAACCACTATTTAGAAGTTTAGATCTACTCTTGTACAATGCATCACAACTGCAAAGCAGATGTTCCGAGGTTTTACGATCCATGCTACAGGAATGAAAAATATCATCCTGATCCTGGCCAATATTTTTACAAATAATATCTTCTCGGACAATGGCCGGCTATTAAGCCAAGAAATGTGCAAAGAGCTTTCTTATTTAGCTCTAAGAGCTTTTTGGTTACTGAAACATTGGGAATTATAAATTTCTTCCATTGAACACACTTTTAGGCGACCAACCAGTTGGTTTGTGCTTCCCGGGATTTCAATTCCATTTTTATGACACAGTATGATATAGCGCAGAAAGGTTCTGTGTGTATGTGTGTCCAAACTAACCTCCGCTGTCTGGCAGTGATGTTATGGAAGAAAGCTGTCTGTTTCAAATAGTCAAATTTAATCCGGGAGTTAGAAAGTGCTAGCTCTATTGCAGCTCCAGTGACACGTTTCAGACTGCCTGGTATTTAATGACCAGTCCGAGGCCTCTTTTGCTTACAATAAGCCCCGCCTGTTTATGCTACCATTATCAATTGGATAATGGACCCATAAACAAACTTTTGGATTCTCGTATCCAGCGCGTATTTAGTTTTGTTATTGGAAACAACGTAAACATATATTGAAATAATCTCACCATACATTTTTATGCAGCAAACAATAAGCCATTTCAATCGATAGATTGACACTAACATTCATAGAATGACATTTGGCCCATGCAGCATAAGAACAAATTTTTAGTCCCATACAAATTTAAAATGCAAATTAAGAATAGTTCCGGGACTCCAAAAATTCTGAAAAATTGGGGTTAGGCTCAGTTTTTTATGCATATTCAGAATATGTAAAAACATATATACCCCTAAACAACCCAATTGTGCAGTTTTGAAATTAATAACTTTTTCATTTTCAACAAACTGTAAAAATCAGACAAAATTTTGACGGTAGACAAATTTACGTGATCGAAATTTAACAGCGCACACTACGTTCCTTGATATACCGCAGAAAGGTTCTGGGCCAAAAAAACTGTGTGTTTGAACCTTGTTTCGCAAGCTCGTCTGTCTTTTCATTACCTAACGTCTAACGATTTTGAAGGGGTGCTGCGCATCGCTTCCGTTATAGCAATGGACACTAAACCTTGCAGTTTTGTCAGCTTCTTCTGTGCAGAAGCCACTTTTGTTTTTGACCACCATACAAGAGCAGCATATGTCAGTTTTGGACGAATAATGGAAATATAGATCCAATAAATAATTTTTGGTCTTAAGCCCCATTTGCTTCCAAATGTTTTTAGGTCACTCCTGACAGAATCCAAGTTTCAAAGTGCTCGCGTTTTCGGGGGCACACCACTCGATACGGAGGCGGCGGACAACTGTCATTTTTGTTGATTCTGCTTTGCTGCGTCGCAGCATGCATTTCCAGAAGGCAGTAGCCACGGGGATGGTTTTGGACAAAACCCTCCCCCACCCCAAGGAACAAAATTTTTAGAAGAAATTTTCTAACTACGCCATTGCCAGAAAGCATTGGTTGCCTTTCCAACCGCACACTCAATATGAGCATTCTAGTTCAGTTTGGAATCCTCTCAAGAGGCTCGGAAGGCTCCTTCCAAGATGCTCGGAAGCCTCGTTTCAAAAGCCTTTCTAGAGGCTCGAAAGCCTCTTTTCAAGGGGCTCAAAAGCCTCCTTTCAAGGGGCTCAAAAGCCTCCTTTCAAGGGACTTGGAAGGATCCTTTCAAGAGACTCGGAAGCCTCCTTCAAGAAGGCTCGAAAGTCTTCTTTCAAGAGGCTTGGAAGCCTCCTTTCAAAAAGCTCAAAAGCCTTCTTTTCTAGAGACTCAAAAACTCCTTTCAAGATGCTCGGAAGCCTTCTTTCAAGAGGCTCTGAAGCCTCCTCTCAAGAGGCTCGGAAGCCTCCTCTCAAGAGGCTCGGAAGCCTCCTCTCAAGAGGCTCGGAAGCCTCCTCTCAAGAGGCTCGGAAGCCTCCTCTCAAGAGGCTCGGAAGCCTCCTCTCAAGAGGCTCGGAAGCCTCCTCTCAAGAGGCTTGGAAGCCTCCTCTCAAAAGGCTCGGAAGCCTCCTCTCAAGGGGTTCAGAAGCCTCCTCTCAAGAGACTCGGAAGCCTCCTCTCAAGAGACTCGGAAGCCTCCTCTCAAGAGACTCGGAAGCCTCCTCTCAAGAGACTCGGAAGCCTCCTCTCAAGAGGCTCGGAAGCCTCCTCTCAAGAGGCTCGGAAGCCTCCTCTCAAGAGGCTTCAGGCCTCCTCTCAAGAGGCCTCAAGCCTCCTCTCAAGAGGCCTCAAGCCTCCTCTCAAGAGGCTCAGAGCCTCCTCTCAAGGGGCCCGGGAGCCTCCTCTCAAGAGGCTCGGAAGCCTCCTCTCAAGAGGCTCGGAAGCCTCCTCTCAAGAGGCTCGGAAGCCTCCTCTCAAGAGGCTCGGAAGCCTCCTCTCAAGAGGCTCGGAAGCCTCCTCTCAAGAGGCTCGGAAGCCTCCTCTCAAGAGGCTCGGAACCCTAGCAGCACAATTCACGTTGATTTGGTTGAAATAACTCATATATGACCAAATTTAGTCGTATATGAGTATAATAGACTGATTTACAACATGTGTGTTGCTCGGGAAGCCTCCTCTCAAGATGCTCGGAAGCCTCCTCTCAAGAGGCTCGGAAGCCTCCTCTCAAGAGGCTCGCAAGCTTCCTCATAAGAGACTCGAAAGCTTACTCTCAAGAGGCTCGGAAGCCTCCTTTCAAGAGCCTTTCTAGAGGCTTGAAAGCCTCTTTTCAAGAGGCTCAAAAGTATCTTTTCAAGAGGCTTGGAAGGATCTTTTCAAGAGGCTCGGAAGCCTAATTCCAAGAGGCTCGGAAGCCTTCTTTCAAGAGGCTCGGAAGCCTCCTTTCAAGAAGCTCAAAAGCCTTCTTTTCTAGAGACTCAAAAACCTCCTTTCAAGATGCTCGAAAGCCTTCTTTCAAGAGGCTCGAAAGCCTTCTTTCAAGATGCTCAAAAGTCTCCTTTCAAAAGGCTCTGAAGCCTTTTTCCAAGAGGATAGGAAGGCTCCTTTCGAGAGGCTCGGAAGCCTCTTTTCAAGAGGTTCGGAAGCCTCCTTTCAAGTGGCTCGGCAGCCTCCTTTCAAGAGGCTAGCCTCGCTTCAAGAAGCTAAGAATTCTTCTTTCAATAGGCTTGGAAGCATACTATTAAGAGGCTCAGAAGCGTTCTTTCAAAATGCAACGGAAGCTTCCTTTTAAGTGGCTCGAAAACCGCCTTCAAGAGGCTCGGAACCCTCTCTACAAAATGCTCAGAAGCCTCTAATAAAGAGGCGTGGGAGCCTACTGTAAAGGGACTTAAAAGCTTAAAGGAGCTTCCCTTCAAAAGGGCTTGGAATTATGTTTTCAAGAGGATTGGAAGCCTACTTTCGGGAGGGGGAACCTCAATTCATGCAAAAGTTCGAAGGGGTACTTCTCAAGAAAAAGGTTGAGAACCGCTGGTATACAATTAAGAACCCCATTAGTGGCAAGAGGATTCCTCCCTGAGGGCAATCTTTTGTTTCCCATACTGTGATAGACGAGCTTCCCATTTAATAATGTCCGTATCGAAGCTGCTGGCTAGAATATCGGGCTTAACTATGTGAAAGAAGCAGCCAGAAATTTTCAGTGCAGAACGATTGCACATGCCTTGTCAGATTATTGTTGATGTCGAAGTACATAATGGATCCACTTCGCCCACATCGATGCCTGTTGCACGCATCCTTAAAGATATCCTTTATGACGTTGATCCGCTGTTTCTGCGTGAGTGCACGCAGCCCTCTGCTATATTCTCCTTGACCAACGATGTTTCAGCTTGATCAGCGATCGGTTTTGCAGCAGTCGACGGCTCGTGGTCATCGAAACGAGATAATGATGATCATAAGTATGAAAAAAATGTATCAAGATTCACATAGAAGAATGTTTCTTCAAGTTTCGCTCCAAATTGGTTAAGATAATTATACAACAAAGCCAGGAATCGGCCAACTTGGGAACCACATGCTTTTTCCAGTAAACTTTCAGAAGCATCAGTTGAAAGAACTGTAGCTTGTATAGAGCTGAAACAACGGTAGATCATTTGCTTACTTATGCCGAACAATCTACTTCAATTTCAGCACTGTACGAAAATGATAACGCTAGATTTGGTCTTTTGGAAATGGAAGTAAAAAGACATGTAAAGCTCGATCCACTTAGTATTTGGCCGCTCGAAATTAGACATTTCTTTCCCAAAAAAGTACATAAAAAGGTGGTTCAGGTTTTATTATACAGGGAATTTAGTAACCTTTGAAGGAAAAAATATCAAAAAATTATGCATAGGTATTTCGGTTGAATTCTCAGACTTTTCTCTCAATACCACTCGTTATTTTTTGCACAGTAGAACGGTCAACTTAATCGGCTATTTTTTCACACCACTTTTTCATATAAGATGGTTTTCTGATTGTTTTGCACCATTTCTCAGGTTTCCCTATGATAATTGCCTAATATTTTTCGTTGGAACGAAAATTTGGGCATTTTGGTGGGTTGATAGTTTTTTTTCAATAACGCCATTATCATTCGGTTTATACCATTCCATTACATCCCTTTTGTAATGGCAAAAATCGCTTTTGAAGACACTCCTCCTTGTATATTTGCCCATTTATGGACGCTCCAGTGATGAAAACTTTAGTTTTCTTTCCACAACTGCAGATGCTTTGACATACCATCAATTTGTGGGCAATCTTGCCTGCATAGACATATTTGAATTTTCCTGGGGCTCTACCCTTCCGTTTGGCAAGGTAAAATTTGTGTCCCGGGAATCGAAAGTCAATTTTAATATTAATTTTATCGCCCATCAAAATACATCAATTGCCAGAACTTCCTCGACGAAGTTCAGTTCTGAAATTTACTGAGCTATAGCAGTGCCCGATTTTGCCGAGCTCGAAAAAGAAAAACTTAGTGTGTGGTGGATTTTTACCACTGGAACAGGCAATCCGTAGCGTTATTCTTAACCAGATAGTCGGCTGCCGACACCACACAGCTATCTTGGCTGTTCGGGGAGAGAAGGTTCACATTTACTTCACGTCAACTTTGAATGTGGCCGAACAACACCGGCTGTTCATCGAAAATCCGAGCTGTAGGTTTTGAGTAAGTTACCTGCAGCGTGTATTTATCGATCCACACCTCAGCGCATCAATCGGTGAGCAGCAAGCCATGACTCAGCCTCTTATCGTCAGATCTTCGTGTCGTGCACACGCATCGTACGGAGCGCTCCTGTCATCCTATTTCGCTCCTTCCATTTGGGGTCGTGCACGAACGTAGCAAATATTCTATTGCGCACAATGCACAACTCCATTGTTTTTCCATTTGCGTAATTGGACTATCGGGGCTTTGTTTTCTTCGCCGATTTGTATTTGATGCATGCGACACTTGCAAATACTCCTGCTTTGTGACTTTTTATAGACGGTTTCTTCAAGCGGAACATCACATTTGGGGTCTTTAATTAACTCAAAAATGTCACTCCACAACAGTATTGACGAGTCAACTGCGATACGGAATTCGATCGTATCACAATTTTAAAAATTTCACTCAAATTGTATGCTTTTTTCTCCCAGCCAGGAAGTACCGTGTACTCTACCCTCTGACTATAACTAAGTTCCTTACATAATTCCTCAGTGACTCGCATATCTGACTATTTTTTTCGCTCCAGCATTTCACGAGTCCACAATTTCCACCAAATGCATTCATTGTGTTTTCTACACTTGACATCAGGAATCAATTAAATGCATTATACCACCTCAGATTCATTATGCCTCTTTAAAATAAAGGAATTAAAAAGCTTACGACATAATCAAAGACTATCAAACTACAAATTCTCGCTATCGGTATCATCATCATTTTAACTTTGATCAACATTGAACTGAAATTGCTTCAAGAATACTTGTAGATCATTATTTCGAAGAGCAAATGTTGAATAGAACCTACAAGAAACACGTCAATTGCTGGAGCGAACAAACGTTAATCCTTCACTATGTTCAAGATTTTAAAATTTAATTCTACAACACTAGGAACATTTCGCCGCCGAATGATCGTCTATCCAAGGCGCGGAAAGTATGGGTTGCAAAAATATTTACTGATTATGACTGTCAAAACTCCTCGACGAAGGAGCCAATACGCGATACTTTTGATTACAAAATCGTTCAAAAACATCGAGGACAGCTCATGACTACAAGGGAATCCATCACAAGGATGCTACACAAAAACAAAACAAAACGAAAAAGAAAACTGAAACCAATACAAAATGGTTGAAAATCTGATCAAACCGACGAACTAGCCTGTGTAAATAGAAAACCACAAAAGTAATATTCAAACACAAATATCGCTGCTTACATTTGGATGTTTACCGTTTTTCGCGAAAGTAAACATTTCCTAAACCAACACAGAAAAAAGTGGTTAAAATAAATTATCGCAGATTTAGTGCCGTGATTTTTTTATAGGACAGAAAAAAACTAAATCTAAAAACGTAACCTAAAATCATGTTGTACAATACGAACTAAACAAATGGATAACTCTAAAAAAACATCTTAGGCTAATGTGTCCATCGCGAAGCAAATCTCTAGACTAGTGGCAGAAAAAAAATCACATTTTTTTTTGTAAAATAAATAATTCATATGGCATTGCATTTTTTATTCCGTTCGATTTTGGGTCGATCATTAACAGCCATCAACGTGTAACTTACTGCGACAGACTAACAAACAAAAACTATCGTGAACATAAACCAAATCCAGTGTTAGAACGATATGCGAGCTTTTATAAAATTAAAAAAAAAAACAAGTGAAACGCGATAATTTCCAGCAGAATCATTCTAATATAATTGATAAAAAGGTTAAAAATAATAGAAAAAAAAATGAACAAGAGCTCTAAACATCGTGTAAAAGGCTTGTGTAAAAATAGTTGTAAGCTATGGGCTGTTATGCGTTCAAGTAACGGAAATATTACATATAGAAGCAATGTTTACGCAAAAGTTACGATAAGCGTAGCTTACGTAAATATGTATTGATGTTTTTTTTCTTACAATTTGTTTTTCAAACGTTTGAGTGCCACGTGGTTGCGATGTGGGCTAATGTGTTCGCGTGTTGTGCGACCAATCACTTCCAATACTTCCCGTTCTTTGTATTCGAGAGCACAACCCAGAAAAAAAAAATCAAGTTGTTTGGTTCAAGGATGTTAACGATCATTCAGTAATTTGCGTTCGATCATTTAGTAGTTTGTCAATAACACATTCCAGAAGCTGAATTTCAAAATATGTTGTATGGTGGACTTCTAGTGCGAAGGTTTATCTACAACTTTGCCTAAGGGTTCGTTATTAGAATTCAACTAATAACGGAGTTAGAGCGCTAGTTGCAGTAGCTTAAACTAAATTATTGGAATTTTGTTATCATTTAGTCTAAGTTACTGAAACTATAGCTATAACTCCGTTACTAGTGGAATTCAAACAACGAACCATTAGGAAGAGTTGTAGAAAAACCTTCGCACTAGAAGTCTACCATACAACATAATTTGTAATTCAGTTTCTGGAATGTGTTATTTACAAACTACTAAATGATCGAACGCAAATTACTGAATGATCGTTAACATCCTTGGTTTGGTTTATCGACGGTAGTAGGCGTTTAAATTATATTCACTGATTTTTCTCAATTTGCCTCATGCCAACATTCTTAGAGAACGCGCATAGCAACGATTTGTTTTTTAACAAATTCTCTCTAAATGTGCAGCGTTGAGTACAGGACTACAGAAATGTAAACAAATCGAATAACAAACCTAAACCAAAAGCATTGCAGTAGATAGCGCCTTGTTAGTGAAAAAGTAGTTAACACGTGATAGAATGCGAATGGCATGCAGTCTAGCACCGTGTGTTTATTAAGGGACGCATGTAATTTTTCTAGGTTTTGTAAATGTTGCTTAATTTTTGAAAATGCAATTGAATATATTCGATGAATGATGACATCACCTCCAATTTCGAGTGGTATTCTGCATAATTTTTCAGGACATTAATTTACCAGTTAGTAACATTTACTTAAATTTATTTTGTCGGTTTCGAACCAGTCATCCCGAGCAAAAATTGCTGTTTTTAATATTTGCAATCACAATCCTCACAACTGAAAGGAAAGAACTTTGCAGTATGATATGTATAAATAAATACTTCATGTGGCCATTGTTTTTGACATTTAGTCATTTTGAAATCATAAATAACAACTATGGATTGCTTTTCTGCCATTTATTTAAATTACAATGCGAAAACTAACTGAAATCAGCCATTGGAAACATCTAATTTGTTTGTAAAATGATGAACGCAAACATGAGTAAAGTTAGGTAATTAATAACGGAATGTGTAATTCAAATACTTTTCGATAAGTCATTTTCTTTGACTTGAAAATCAAAATGAGATGAAAAAAAACAAGAAAAATCATTATGATCTAGGCTTTTTATAACAAAATTTTTCGTAAAAAAAATTAAAAAAGCAAAAAATAAAAACGCTAAATATAAATGTACATACAAGTGTTTAAACAGAAACAAATTCTTCTTGTAAAGCAAAATAAAAGCAACTAGGATTTAATTTTAGATAAACCGTCAAACAAAGCAAAAACCAAGGGAGCTCATGCATACACAAATATACATAGCCAGCAATCCAGAAGAGCAGAAACCAACAGATGTGCAAGCATCTGTTCAGCCATTTTCCAAACACGTTCATAACGATACGAACTAAAATACAAGCAACACACATTGACATATAACGAGAGAAAAAAAAAAGCAGATGCGATATTAATGCCTCAACATATGTTGCGTTTTAGTTAACGGTGTAGGTAGTGCAGTGAATATGTGAATATTTCCGTTCGAATGTACGAAAACCACTTCAGAGCACATTACAACGCGTCCGATGCGCACTGGGCGGAAAATCTGATTTCGTTGGTCGAAGACTTGCGTGTAGACGGAACATACGTTCTATGGGTTCGGTAGGATGGGTTCAAACACTGCCTATACTATTTTCAGCCCTGGGCCTTTATAAGGGGTGCATAGGGCATTATGTTAAAGACAGTGTTGTGACTGTGGATCTATTTTTGCAGTTCATTACTGCAATCATGCACCTTGAGTGGGGTCGCTTGCTTGTCGATAAGGGTGGAACCATGACTAGTAGGATTGTTCTTCAAAATATTTCCTACAATCAAAAAAGAAAAACTTGATTTCAATTTTTTTTCTGCTTCCTTTAACACATCGAAATTAGATCCAGCGAGAATTTGTTTGACGTGAGTTTTATTCAGAATCAAAGCAAGCAATGTGCGCGGATGATTGCTTTTGAAATTGCTGTCACGTTTTCGTTCGTTTCCGAAAAGTTAAGAATTGAATTCGGCTGATGTTCCTATTTAGCTCTCTAGGACAGCAGTTCTCAACCTTTTTCTTGAGGGGTACCCCTTCAAACTTATGCAATAATTGAGGTACCCCCTCTTGAAAGTAGGCTTCCAAGCCTCTTGAAAGAATAATTTCGAGCCCTTTGAAGAGAGGCTTCCGAGCCTTTTGAAAGGAGCTTCTGAAACTCTTGAAAGTAGGCTTCCGCAGTTCTTGATAAGAGACTTCTTGTAGAGAGGCTTTCGAGTCTCTTGAATGGCGTCTTCTGCATATTGAAAGGAGACCTCCGAGCCTCTTGAAGGGAGGCTTTCGAGCCTCTTAAAATGAGCCTTCTGAACTTTTTGGAAGAAGGCGTCTGTTCTTCTTAAAAGGAGGCTTTTGAGCCTCTTAAAAGGAGCTTCTGAATCTCTTGAAAATATGCTTCCGCACCTCTTGATAAGAGGCTTCTGAGCCCCTTGTAGACCGGCTTTCAAACATCTTGAATGGTGGCTTTTGAGCTACTTAAAAGGAGGCTTCATTTGCATCTTTTAAGGATGCTTCTGAACCTCTTGAAAGTATGCTTCCAATCCTCTTGGAAGAAGCCGAGCTTATTTAAGGGAGGCATCCGAGGTTCTAGAAAGGATGCTTCCAGGCCTCTTAAAACGAGGCTCCCGGGCCTCTTGTAAGCAGGCGTCCGGGTCTATTGAAAGGAAACTTTTGAGCCACTTGAAAGAAAGCTTTTGAGCTCCTTGAAAGAAAGCTTTTGAGCCCCTTGAAAGGAGGCTTCCGAGCCTCTTGAAAAAAAAGGCCTCCAGTTCTTTTGAAAGGAGGCTTCCAAGCCTCTTGAAAGGAGGCTACCGAGCATCTTGAAAGGAGGCTTCCGAGCCTCTTGAAAGGAGGCTTCCGAGCCTCTTGAAAGGAGGCTTCCGAGCCTCTTGAAAGGAGGCTACCGAGCATCTTGAAAGGAGGCTTCCGAGCCTCTTGAAAGGAGGCTTCCGAGCCTCTTGAAAGGAGGCTTCCGAGCCTCTTGAAAGGAGGCTTCCGAGCCTCTTGAAAGGAGGCTTCCGAGCCTCTTGAAAGGAGGCTTCTGAGCCTCTTGAAAGGAGGCTTCCAGGCCTCTTGAAAGGAGGCTTCTGAGCCTCTTGAAAGGAGGCTTCTGAGCCTCTTGAAAGGAGGCTTGAGCCTCTTGAAAGGAGGCTTCTGAGCCTCTTGAAAGGAGGCTTCTGAGCCTCTTGAAAGGAGGCTTCTGAGCCTCTTGAAAGGAGGCTTCTGAGCCTCTTGAAAGGAGGCTTCTGAGCCTCTTGAAAGGAGGCTTCTGAGCCTCTTGAAAGGAGGCTTCCTGAGCCTCTTGAAAGGAGGCTTCCTGAGCCTCTTGAAAGGAGGCTTGAGCCTCTTGAAAGGAGGCTTCTGAGCCTCTTGAAAGGAGGCTTCGAGCCTCTTGAAAGGAGGCTTCTGAGCCTCTTGAAAGGAGGCTCTGAGCCTCTTGAAAGGAGGCTTCCTGAGCCTCTTGAAAGGAGGCTTCTGAGCCTCTTGAAAGGAGGCTTGAGCCTCTTGAAAGGAGGCTTCTGAGCCTCTTGAAAGGAGGCTTGAGCCTCTTGAAAGGAGGCTTCTGAGCCTCTTGAAAGGAGGCTTCCTGAGCCTCTTGAAAGGAGGCTTGAGCCTCTTGAAAGGAGGCTTCCTGAGCCTCTTGAAAGGAGGCTCTGAGCCTCTTGAAAGGAGGCTTCCGAGCTCTCTTGAAAGGAGGCTTCCGAGCCTCTTGAAAGGAGGCTTGAGCCTCTTGAAAGGAGGCTTCTGAGCCTCTTGGAAGGAGGCTTCTGAGCCTCTTGAAAGGAGGCTTCTGAGCCTCTTGAAAGGAGGCTTCCGAGCCTCTTGAAAGGAGGCTTCCGAGCCTCTTGAAAGGAGGCTTCCGAGCCTCTTGAAAGGAGGCTTCCGAGCCTCTTGAAAGGAGGCTTCCGAGCCTCTTGAAAGGAGGCTTCCGAGCCTCTTGAAAGGAGGCTTCCGAGCAGGCCTGGGAATTGTCGCGATTGTCAGTGACACCTGACAAGATACATAAAAACATGGTCAGTCAAAAAAAACTTATCAACTTCCAGTTTTCCGTCGCACGACTGGATCCCCACGACCAAATGACAACTTTTTCCAACCGCGACAATTTGCTTTTGTTGTATGTCTTGTTAGAGCACACATCTGCGACAAAAGTGTGACAACGCATACACTTTCGGCTCTGTGCACGACACAACATTGGTCCCGAAAGTAAGTTATGTCGCATCTTCTGGTTGTCCATCTGCGTGGAGGAGCAATAGCAGCGGACAAATTTGAAATATCATCACTTGTCATAAGACGAGTTTATACAATCCCATTGAATTCCACCACTTAATTGTATCTTGACAGATACGTATTTCGACCTCCGTCTTCAGTGTATCGTGCTTGACTCTACTTGAAGAAAATGATCGCAGCTTACACTATTTATACTATGCGTAGGCACTTTATAATTAATTATTTCCTTGTTCTCTTGACAGATTTTCTATTTAGAAATAAGACATTTTATTCAATTTTTGCGTTGTTACGTACATAATAATACATAAACAAAAAAAAAACAAGTGTCTCTTGCACAGAACGTGGATTTGAAAAAAAATCGGAGCATACGAAACAGCGATTTTTGATAAAGTCATTTTAACGCGGTTTTTGTAATTTACCCGGTTTTGATTTACGCAGTACAATCAATCGTCCGCGTAAATATCGACTTCAGTGGATTTTAACCGGTACACCGTTTGTAGCAATTGCCTGATCGACGGTTATTTGACTGCAATATTTTATGTATAAGAGAAAAACGGAATTTTATTTAAGCGTATATCCTACATTAGGGGCAATTAAGGAACATTTGATACATTTTTGATTGATTGGAATTACTTGACGTTAACTTGGGCGGAGTATTAAATTTTAATCGCTAGCCACGGGCTGTTGTGGGGCCGTACACTTATAACGGTGCATTTTTCTGTGTTTTTTGAAACCCCCTCCAATGTAAATTTTTTTTCTCACACATTATTTTTTACTTATATGGAGAGTAAGAAAATGATAGTACTCCTTCCATAAGTGCTTACGTAATAAGTGTACGGTAATGAAACGCTCATGCGGGCTTGTTCATGCTATGTACAGCGTGATATGTTTTTTGGTTTATGATGTTCAAAATACAACAGCTTGAGTGCTCGAGTGTTAATGGCCCACTTAAAAGATTTCTGGATATAGATAATTTCAAACCATTCGTGATTTTTAAACATACATTTTAGATAAGTAATTAAATGACGCATTCTGGTTAATCAGGAGGAGCTGGACGCAAATCTCCAAAATTCGACACATTATTATTATGCCGTACATATTAGCCGTTTTTATAATGAGCTCGACTTCAACTGCTGTAAAACCCAGAAACCACACCATTTCAGTGGTTTCCCCACATTTTGTCATCAATTCATAATGACAACATTTTGCTGACAACAACAACAATTTTTGTCGCGACAAAATTCAAAGGTGACATGACGAACTTTTTTGTCAATAACCATGACAACTATTCTAATCCGTCTGGTAGTGCAAAACCTTAGTCGCGATGGAAAGCGTCACACGACAAATATATCGTAACAAAATAAGTATGTGACAAGATTCAAAATTTCTTGTCGGAGCGAGAGACCAGTAGTACGCTGTATCGAGCTACGTTGGTTAGGTTGTGTTGTCCAGTTTGATGTGACTGTTTTCTCTTTGGTTTTGTCGCATGGTTTTTCTGTATGAAGGTGACAAATCCCAGGCCTGCTTCCGAGCCTCTTGAAAGGAGGCTTCCGAGCCTCTTGAAAGGAGGCTTCCGAGCCTCTTGAAAGGAGGCTTCCGAGCCTCTTGAAAGGAGGCTTCCGAGCCTCTTGAAAGGAGGCTTCCGAGCCTCTTGAAAGGAGGCTTCCGAGCCTCTTGAAAGGAGGCTTCCGAGCCTCTGGAAGGGAGGCTCCCGAGCCTCTTGAAAGGAGGCTTCCGAGCCTCTTGAAAGGAGGCTTCCGAGCCTCTTGAAAGGAGGCTTCCGAGCCTCTTGAAAGGAGGCTTCCGAGCCTCTTGAAAGGAGGCTTCCGAGCCTCTTGAAAGGAGGCTTCGCAGCCTCTTGAAAGGAGGCTTCCTCTTGAAAGGAGGCTTCCGAGCCTCTTGAAAGGAGGCTTCCGAGCCTCTTGAAAGGAGGCTTCCGAGCCTCTTGAAAGGAGGCTTCCGAGCCTCTTGAAAGGAGGCTTCCGAGCCTCTTGAAAGGAGGCTTCCGAGCCTCTTGAAAGGAGGCGTCCGAGCCTCTTGAAAGGAGGCTTCCGAGCCTCTTGAAAGGAGGCTTCCGAGCCTCTTGAAAGGAGGCTTCCGAGCCTCTTGAAAGGAGGCTTCCGAGCCTCTTGAAAGGAGGCTTCCGAGCCTCTTGAAAGGAGGCTTCCGAGCCTTTGCTCATTCGACATTTGTCCGTTTGATCTATTGTTCCGCAGATCTTCAGACGCTGTTCTGGTTGAGGAAAGCAGACAAAAAATTACTAATTTTATGTGAATTTTCACATTTTATATAAACATCGTACAAACAATCAACATATTGCCGCAAAGCACAAGAACCAAAGAATTTGTTGCTGTAGTCAACTCAATTTCAACCGAAATGTAACTTACACCCCTCTTTTTCTAACCCCCTCAATCGGTCCGCCATTATGCATTTTTATCCGAGGTACCCCCTAGGCCCAGCGAAGGTACCCCCAAGGGTACATGTACCCAAGGTTGAGAACCGCTGCTCTAGGAGAAAAGAACGTTTTGCTAAATTGCTTATGGACATTAATTTCCTGTTATAGTTTCAATTTGTTTAAACTATAATTTATTGTTAAAATGAATTTCTGTCTGCCTGAACCTTATAGACTCGGAAACTACTGAACAGCGTGAAAATTTGTATGCAAAGGTTTTTGGGGCCGGGGAAGGTTCTTAATATGGTTAGAGACCCTTCCCTCATTTGGAAGGGTGGGCTCCCATACAAATGAAACTCCAATTTCTTCATTTCTCGAGAATTAATCTAGCAAATGGAACCAAATTTGGTTTTGTAAGGGAAAATATGTTTCTGTGGTGGTTCAAAATCCCTCCCCCTTCTAGAAAGGGGGGCTCCCATACAAATGAAGCATACATTTTTGCATAACTCGAGAACTAATCGGAGAATAAATCAATTTTAGGCGAAACAAAGTTCGTCGGGTCTGCTAGTTATAAATAAAAGTGATCTCGAACTGGTCGTGAAATGCCAAGCAGTCTGAAATGGGTCACTGGACATGCTGGAGATCTAATTCTAACACTTCCCAGGACTAAATCTAACTGTAATACAGACAGGATTTTTGGTCTTCCTTGTTATTCTTTTCCAACATATGAAAGTTAGTTTCTTGGTTTTGCGTTCAAACATCCACGTTTCACTGTTGGGATGTGAACCCACGCACTTCTACTCTCCAACCGCAAGTGATCCAACTTGGGCTTTCTTTCATGCCACTTATCGCTTGGAGTAGCATCGACCGACTTCGATGGTAGTCTGTTCTGCAGGAAGGCTGCACTTAGATTCGCCTCACCCCCGGGCTGACGATTCAGATTCGCATCAAAAAGCATTGCGATGACCATGACCACACTGCCCATGATTTCATTATTGACGTAGCAACCATCGCGCTTTCGCATGTAATTGTGATGATTAAGAGACAAACATTGCAAATTTAAAACATTTCAACTTATTTACACTTAAATAAGGTTTAGAACATGCAACGCGTGGGAAGTCGAACTCGCTGAAATTTTGAAATTTTTGGATCAGTTAGAACCAAATCAATTTTCTAAGGACTTCAAGTGGATGAAAATCAGGTCCATTGGCATATTGAATCGTAAAATATTCCACAGACCCGACAGTAAAATTTGGCATTAAGGTCACCAATTACGAAAAATTCGGATTTGTTACGAGTTAGAATTTGAAGAACAGCTTTCAACAAATCTTTTGCTGTCCATTGCATTGAAAAGGCAAGTAGGCAGCTATGAAGAAAAATTGTCAAAAATGTGTTTCATCAGAAACACCCACAGTTTCAAAACCTTTGGTTTCAAATGCAGACAATATTTTATGTTTGATTCTATTTATGACAATGGCAGCCCCACCATTGGTGCGGTCGAAAAGATCAAACACAAAATCGCTAGTGCCCACCAAGAGAGCTGCCCAAAATACTAGATCCATGGGATTCAAGATCAAAAAATGACGCAATAAAGCTTTAACTTGGACCTGGGATCGGAGGACAGTGAGATGTTTCAAGCCATTTGAGTCTGTCGGCATGGCTTATCAAAGTAGAAAATCCACCATCTCTACTCTACACACGTTAGTTCAAAATATTTTTGAAAAATCAGGTTGTGTACAAGACAGGACCGCAAGGTAGACGTTGGACAACGTAAGGACATCGTTGCGATTGATTTTTCTACCGTTACTAAGCGACTGTGTTTTGTACATTGAATAAATTTCTTCTCGGGTCAATATACAGAACTGATTTATTTTCAAAAATACGCTTTCATAATTACAAGCAGCGGCAAAACCAAATGAGAATCTTGAGAGAAAGTTTTACTTGACTGCCACCGATGCCATTCATGCGAATAATTTTTGCGGCATCTTCCTCTCACGCGCGCTCGTGCTACCGACGGAATCTTTCTGCTGTCGCTGACTAATTTGCACTTTGAACAATACTCGTCTCAACCTTCCTTTGTATAGAATGGTGATTCTCACAAGAACCAATTAATTTCCAATAATGCGCCTTCCAATCACTAACCGCAACTTCTTAATTGTTTGTTTAAGAAAATTGTGGCTTGAGAGCTGTTTCCACTGATTGCCAGCCGAGGGTACTTCAGATGCCACCGTTGCCGTTAACTGAATTCTGGAACCAGTAAATACAATTTGAAAAAAATCGGAGCAATCTAATCCTCAAATTGTCGATTCTGTGACAAAGAGAGAGAAATATCTGAACACTCGCCAATCGTAAGTCTAGTTCTTGGCAAGCCCTTCCTGGGTCCTGCTGACATGAGGATCTTGGTTGCCAAGGAATGGGAAAATCTCGTGCTATAGCTCATGCTCTCTATTTATCAATAATCAGACGGTTATCTCAGTGACAAATATGTTACTAAAATATCTCTGTTTACTTTAAAGCAAAAGGGTGTATCACTATGATCTCAAAATCTCAGACCAACATATTTGAAGCGTTTTCAATTTTTCTTTAAGCCAAACTTGCTAAAGAAAGTATCAATGTCATACAGCAAATTACATCTTGTGGCAAACTAATCGCAAGCGTCCAACTAAAACATGATTCTACCCAGTGTGCCGGTTGCTCGCAGGTTACATAACGTCATTGTCTAAACAAGAGTATAATAAATACTGATAAATCGCTTACCGCTCGTAGATAATATAAATGAAATACATGGAAAAGCATTAAAAATCATACCGAGAACCATAGGTTGTAACGTGCTGCTACAGATTTACCTTAGAAGCAACGCCTTACGATTTTTCCGTGAACAAAAAATACGTTCCTTAACTAGTTTTGATTATTCGCAACACCGCTATTACTATTATAACTACTATCGCCGATAGTCCCGAACCACTGTTCTACGTTATGCGACCTGCGCAGCAAAATCGTTGTCAGTGTAAAAACTAACTTCAAGCCAAACCAAGATCGCAAAAAAAACAAGACAGCAATGACAGGAGCAATTTAGCGAAAGGAAAGTATCAAACTGCAAATAGTATGAACTTGAACATGCCAGTGCTTAAAAGAGCATGGTGCCGATACAGTAAGTCACCCATCCATTACTCGCAAACGCCCACCCACACGAACATTCGCATTAAACATGTTGTAAAATTGAGCTATTATTCCGCCTGGTAGAACGCGTGTTCAAAACATTATCAACTAAGTACGTTTTTTTATATGAGAATACGTTTATAGATGGATCGATATGGACCGTTCTTCTTTTCCACTAGTTACACCTCATTTTGTCATTCGACACATCCGAACACAAAAATCGAACACTATTGCAACTGGAAAAAAAAATCTAAAATAACACCGATACGAAATCTCAAAAATTACTTTATATTGAAAACAACACATTTTGTACGTAAAAATCCAGAATTAAACAAGTCATTAAGTCATTTAAAAAAACAGGAGTGTGCGACCGTTTAGGTTCGACTTAGTTTGCCCATTTTGTGTATTTATCGTTTTTCGACACCTGAGGTAAGAATGATGGGAAAAATGTTGTTAATGTTAATATTATTGTTAATTATAAATTGAAATAAAAAAAAATCAGTCGAATAAACAATCACGGTTTTCTGGCGTTACGTGATGACACCTCCTTACCAATAGAAATACAATAATTGAAACTTCAAGGACCGTCACATTTGTACAAAAACGCAGAATGTTGATCACGAGATTTGCAGCGCGATCTAAAAATTTACCATTTGCAATTCGTACTCCGCAGTTGATCAACACATTCAAAATGCAGAGTTAACCAAAAGTTGGGGCTTGAAATTAGCTTTCTGTGGGACCTAATTTCACCGAACGAGCTATCCGTTGGTTTGATCCGTTCGTTACCCGAAGAGAAACGAGGTAAAGTCATGGCCTGATATTCAATAGTCAATATTGGCAACCGACCTGTTGTACGGACGATATTTGTCATCAATGCACGCTGGAAGTGGATTGCCTAATTTCTAATATATCTCATCCTCACATTCCCCTTCTTCTCTCACTAAAAAGAGAAAGAAAACCATTGACTTGAGATTTTCATAAACAACTATTAACATCGCATTTTTTTTAAATTACAGCCAAGTCTAATTTTATTATCCAATATCCGTATTCAATTCCCATATTTAAAATCATCTTAATTCAAATATTTCAATCCTACGTTCCAATCTTCCAATCTGACAACTTTCGTGATCATTTTCCAAGGCTCTCATAGATGTGAAAAACACCGCCAGAATGTACTACGTGGAGACCAATTTTTAAAAAATATCGAAGTAGCTTTTTTCTGTAGGTATGTTTTTCTTAGGTGAATATCTGGCGCGTATTTTTTGTTGCAACCAAAAATGAGCGGAGGAGTAGATTTTTTTATGAGCGTTACTGTATTTTCTTTATATTCATTTTTAATTTATATTATTCTAATCCAACTCCATCTTTCAAATACAATTTCTAGCTTATAACCAAAAGTTTCTAATCTTATAATTATTTCAATATTTGCAACTAAGCCAATTCCAAAACTTATTATAATGTTACCTCACCCATTATCAAAATCAAATGTTTCATTTAAAACCAATATCAAAAACAATCCAATTTAATGTTTCAATTCAAAATCCACTTACAAATGAATCATTTGTTTGAGAAACTGCATAAGTCCATTTTACACTATTTCGAGAAAACAACAAAAAACTGTTTTTTAACTAATTTGCACCAAATCTTTCGATTCCTTCGATACAGATCAATAGTTTTTGGCAAAACTCAACACCCTGGGGCACTTTCAGTACAAAAAATGTAAGCAGTACTCCACAATTGCTCTTCAAAGTACGTGGACATATGTAGTTTCTCAAACAAACGAATTTTTTTCATACATTCCTGAACAAAAATTTTTTTTTCGTATTTTTTGCCAGAATATATATTTTTGGACGAGGATTCAGAATATATAAAAATCTCATTTTGGCCAAAAATGTTACATATGCAGTTTCTCAAACAAACGGTTCAGTTGTCTTCTATTGGCAAAATGGAGAGTTTTAATACAGCTCGGCGATAGATGTTCCGACCAATCTTGACGTCCACAGCTCGCACTAGTTTGTCTGCTCCAGAAAAAACGTTGACAATTTTCTACATCTTCCAGCATTGAGAAGGGAGTTCTCTTTCTTCCAACAAAACCATCATGGTTGTATGTCGTAGGCTTAACAAGTAATCCCTTCTCCATTGTCGCCATAATTGGTCTCGAAGCTGCTGCCACCGTGACAATCGATTTACTGGTACTTCGACTTCCTCATAACTGGGTTCAGGTGTTGTAATAAGAGGACGGCCAATGAGAAGGTGAACACTGAACATGTTTGTGAAAGGCATGCGAAGTGGGTTTTCAAACGTCTCTGTGAGGAGGAAGCAACCTCGACGATGGAGAACCTTTTGAAAATTGCCATGAAGAGAGAATCTACTATGCAGCAACGAGAAGTTTTGAAAGTCCATAAAATTAATGTAAATGAGCAGAAAAAGCAGTACAAGAACGAAACCAAATGCTACGCGTGTGGCAAGGAAGATCATGATTTAAAGAAATGCCAATACAAAAGTTATATCTGCCACAATTGTGGCAACAAGGGGCATTTGGCGAAGGTTTGTCCATCGAAAGATAAGAAGCAATCAAGAGAAAGAGTAGTTCGAAAGTGAATCATTTGCGAATCAACAAACTCGATGTTCATCCGCCGGTGGAAATGCAAGTTTTTGTGAATAGACACCCGGTCAATTTTGACATCGATACTGGAAGTCCTGTGAATGCCATTTTCTAGAGCATGTATGATCGATTGTTTCAAGACAAATTCTACTGAAGAATTTCTGTGCTACAATGGTTTTAGTTTCCGTGCTGTTGGGACGTTTAAAGCAATTATGAAGTAGGGGGAAAGACGGCTTTGGCAGGTTTTGTTCTATTATTGGCAGGGGGTTTTTTGTCGACCAAATTTTATGAAATTTGGCCACAATATTCTTTGATTTACAAAGAATGTTTAGGCCAAATTTGAACCTAGTCAGTCATAAAAAACCCCCTGCCAATAATAGAACAAAACCTGCCAAAGCCGTCTTTCCCCATACTAGGAATATAAAGTATTTGTTTTTGAAGGATTCCGTCAACCCTTATTCGCACGTCAAACAGTGAGGAATTGGAGCTTGAAAATCGATTTTCACAGACGAAAAGCATTTTTCTAGGCACGTTAGAACGAGCTCTTCAGGGTTTCTGGATAAAGTTTCAAACCGTTTGAAAGAATTCGGGTTCTTGTTGAACAAAGGCAAATGCGAATTTTTCAAACGAATGGTAGCATACCTATGACATGTTATTGATGAAGATGGATTACACAAAGACGTGGAATCGCCAGCTGATGTCAAGGACGTTCGAGCGATTGTTGGACTAGCAAACTAGTATGCAAAATTTTGTCCAACCTTAGCGCAGTGTTTGAAGCCCCTGTATGAACTGTTGAAGGACGGTGTGATATTCTCCTGGGCCAACAATCAACAAAAATCATTTGAGAAAGCGAAGAAGCTTCTTTCCGAAGATACTGTTTTGGCTCACTATAATCCCAATCTTCCTGAAAGGTTATACTGTGACGCATCTAACGAAGGAATTGGAGCCGTGATAACTCACGTTTTCCCAAATAAATCTGAACGCCCGATTTCATGTTTGGCCGTCACTTTGAGCTCATGAGCGACCATAAGACGTTGACTGGGTTGTTCAATCCGAAGGGTATTCCAACCATTGCAGCTGGACGGTTACAACGATGGGCGGCATTCCTGGCGAACTACGATTATGAGATCCGTCATGTGAAGGGTGTGCACAATGTCCCAGCTGATTTTCTTTCAAGATTTCCGTCACGCTGTAAAGACGACGAATACAGCGATATAGGACTTGACTAGACGTGGTTTGTACCAGCCCTCTTCAACCAGTGCTGGACCAGCATAATCCACACTAGTCTTCTCGAACGGATATGCTTGAATCACCTTGCATGACGGTACGTTTCCCATCAATTGGTATGCGGTAGGTGGTTTGGACCTGAAGCAGCTAACATAGGTCCTTGTAATCTTGGCGTTGAATGTTGTAATCTTCCTTCAACACATAAAATTCCTTTTTGGTAGACTGGATTTAAAGCTTGAATTTGCTTACATGGTTCGTTCGCTTGAATCCGATGAATTTCATCCGCAAGTGCATGGTGATGAACGACCTTTACGATTAGTTCCAGAACAGCTTGTAGCTCCGAAATTGTAGGATGACGACTGGCGATGCGATTGGATTCATTTTTCTTTCCGCAGTTGTCGATGAATCGCTTGACTTATGCGACTACACGTTGGAACTTCCGGAATGAGCTATATCTTGAAGTGTCTTCATTTCGGGGACTTCATCCTTTAGGTCCGCTGGATATTCTTCACTAATTTTCGCATTGTAGATGTTTGGGACCTGTCCAGAATAACTCGTTGTTTGATCGTTGTTCTGGTGTAATTTTCTTTCTTGACACACCGGGGGATCTTAATTCTACTCTTGCTGTATAGTGCAGTTCGAAGCTGTTGCCAGTCCTGCAGCAAGTCGGTTTCCCGAATAGTGTCCCATGGTAACCCAGCAATCCAAATTTTCTGCATGATTATTTTGGCAACAGAAATGACAACTGAGGACAGAAGGCCGAGTGGGTCAAAAAGCTTGCTGATTTCCGATAGGACGGATCGCTTGGTTGGTGGTTCATCGGCATCGGTTGGGTTCACAGCGTTGGGGACTCCAAGTAGAACCCAGATTTTTCACAACGTGAAATTCTCCAGACTCGAGCATTTGAAAAAGCTGCTTCTGGTAGTCAGTTGCTTCAGCAACGGTGTTAGCTCCTGACAAAATGTCGTCATCATAGCAATCTTCACGGATGATTTTTGCAGCCATCGGAAATGATACTTAGCTGCAGCTAGTATCTAGTCGCAATGAATGGTGCACAGGCGATTCCGTAGGTTACGGCTGTGAACTCCAATACTCGAAGTTGCTGTGCTGGATGAGCTCACCCAAAAAATCGTTGGAAGCACGATTGGCTGATGATGCTTTTGCTGACCCATCAAATACAACACGGAGTTTTGTACTTGTATGGTCATAAAACGGCATAGTGGGGCATATAACAACGGACTTAATGAGGATTATCGAGTTCTTCATTTACCTCTTGGCAGTGGCCCAAGGCTTCGTATTCGTCGATGAAATGTCTGTATTGTAGAGTTTTAAGGTCACTCCTGACGGAATCCAAGTTTAAAAGTGCTCGCGTTTTCGGGGGCACACCACTCGATTCAGAGGCGGCGCACAACTGTCATTTTTGTTGATTTAGCTTTGCTGCGTCGCAGCATGCGTGAAATAATAAAAATGACAGTTGTGCGTTGCTTCCGTATCGAGTGGTGTGCCCCCGAAAACGCGAGCACTTTTAAACTTGGATTCCGTCAGGAGTGACCTTAAACCAGGATCCTATTCATTCGTCTTTCTAAGGAGAGGAACCGACGTAGGGCCAGTTCGCGGTTGTTGTTCAGCAGGAGCGGATATTCACGGAAAGGTAAGGACATAACTTACCTTCTGAGTTCTTCTCGGTAATAGATTGCTAGAAAAATCTTCTCACATGCTTCTGCGTCCGTGGGTTGATCGGCATCGCCTATTTCTTCAATATTCTAAAGCTTCATGGTTTCAGAAAGCGTTGTGGTGACGGTGGTGTAGCACTGTTTTTTATTCACTTGCTTCTCGACGTCTCCAGCAATCACCCATCCAATGTATGTTTCTTGCAGATCTGGTAATCCTGCTTGCCATTGAATTATTCTGACGAAGGCATAGAAAGTGGGATACTCTAAGCAATATGTCGATTCCCTAGCAGCACACATATTCCACATAGGTTACTGCCACTCATATGTGACCAGATTTAGTCGTAATCAAGTTGCTGCAACCGGATTTGCCTGACTTGTGCTGCTCGGGTTTGCCCAGAAGAGCTAAATTGGGGATCAGCTAGAAAAATGTTAGCTGGTAGTGGCCATGTGGACACATCTATGCGGGTTATGTCACCTTTACAATCACGAGGCAATCAACCATTGTGGAATAGTCCGGATTCGACTGCTACGAAAATTTTCGCGCGGGCACAGCTTAGCTGCTCCAACTCTAGTTGCAGGAACAGCGTTGGAATTCTTTGCACTGAGAGAGGTCAGCAATGGGCTTCGAAATGAAGCTTACCTGATAACCAGAATCTAACAGCACTCGGCAAGCCACCTTTCGGTTGCATAGATCCTTCCGAATCACTACGGCTGTCATGAGCTTAGCGATTTTGGTTTCCATGACATGATTGTTAGGAACAGCGGTATTCGATAATGGTCTTGTAGATGATTGTATTTGCTTGACGGTTTCAGTTTCTCTGGTGCTGGCTTCGGTTCTTCATGTAGGAGAGTGTAGTGCTTTCGTTGGCATCTCGAGCAGGTCTTCTTTGACGAACAATCAATGGATCGATGCACAAATCAAAGGCAATTGAAACACAAATTCAACTCATTTACTTTGCGCAGCGTTCCATGGGTGACCACATGTTGAAGTGTGGGCACTCGAAATGATGGTGTTCTCCATTGCACATCAAACAGAATGGGGATATGGAGGCCGCGGGGGTTGCAGCGTGTGCCTTTTGGTTTGAAGGTTTCACGCTAGACAGTTTTAAATTATTTTCCTTTACGGCCATATGGTGCCGATTCTGAAACCTGACATTCAGTTTGCAGGAATTATAAAGTTTAGCATTAGCATTAGCATTAGCATTAGCATTAGCATTGTTACGGTGTAATTCGTAGATTGGACACTAGTGATACTCATGTTTTACTTTTGAGATTCTTATCTAGAATGCTATCAGAAATCAAGAAGGGGAGCGATCCTTGATTCCAGTCTTAAACAAAAATAACAAAAGCATGAGGATTACTACTCCTGGCCACGCCCATCTTCACCGTAACTAGGGAGAGGAAGGAAGTGTTGATGTAGTACTTACTTAACGAGAGGCCACCGACTTAGCGACACCCTCATAAGTACCACGGAGTTGGATAATGAGGAAGGTATTCGTTGGGTCAGGATTTGCCTGTAGCTGGCAATGTAACCGTGGTAGATCTTACCCCGTAACACACCACGTAAAGGTATCTACCCAGCATTACGGGTACCAGTTTGCAGGAATTATAAAGTTTCATCAAAAACAGGTAGCTTACCGTGTTCTTGAGCTATCACCCAAAGCTGGAGGATCTTTGTCAAAAGAAGTCCGGACATTGCATCCACCACGACGATGCCTTGATATCTTCCTAAAAATCCTTGTGGTTTCGCTTTGCGACGGGCTTCAGTTCCAGTAAACCAGCTAAATGCGTATCAACAGTTCCACGGGGGTTTTCGAATTGGTCTTGCAGCTGCTTCCATGTTTGTTGAAAGTTGTTTTCCATAATCATCTTCAGAGTGATCCATCCAGAGACATCACCGATTAGGGCCTTATCCAGATGGTGCAATTTAATTGCATCGAATCGTTACAGTGTACAACGACGTCTTCGAGTAACGTTCGGAGTTTCGGCCAATTCTCCACCTTCCCATCGAAGCCATGAACTGGAGCTCTTAGTGACTGCTGTTGGATAATTACCTGGAAACTACCGGCTCCAGCTGAAGATGTACCTGGTTTAACTATCAGCTCGGAGAGATGCATGATTTCGTCAGGCACCTCGATGTGCATCATGTCAAAAGCTAATTGCATTCCGTCTTGCTTTTCCAGTTTCGACGACGGGGTTGATACCAACATTTCATGGTGTACTGCTTCGTACTCTTGGTAATGCAATTCCATTTTCTTTGAAATAACATTTTCAACAGAGATGCACTTATTTTGGAGGGGTCTGCTTCCTACAAGGACCGAGTGATGACTGTGACCTCTCACTTGATTTGGCCACGCTGATACAAAACTGAATGAATTTCACAGTCTAGAACACTGCTCTCAAAGCGTGGTGGTTGTATGGATGGCCGAGCGGCGATAGAAAACCTTGTCGGTGCAGGCAAAAGTTCTCGCCTCAAAGGAGGGAGACGCTTAAATGGCGGATGAAAATTTTAAAGAAATGGAAGAATGTCCTATCGGTTATGAATCGTTAACCAGATTAAAAACTCCAATAATGATCATCCTCGACCTAGTCGTTATATCCTCCAGTTACCATGGTAGCATGACTGCAGTATCCAACCCCTATGGATTGTTAAACTGAAATACTTCGGAAAATGGCAGATGTGGTGATTGTATATTGAAAAACAAAGCAAGCATGAAAATATTGAATATGTATTTCGAAAGAATCAATTAGATCGCTACTCGGGTTCGATTCCCGGTGCCGGTCTAGGCAATTTTCGGATTGGAAATTATCTCGACTTCCCTGGGCATAAAATTATCATCGTGTTAGCCTCATGATATACGAATGCAAAAATGGTAACCTGGCTTAGAAACCTCGCAGTTAATAACTGTGGAAGTGCTTAATGAACACTAAGCTGCGAGGCGGCTCTGTCCCAGTGTGGGGATGTAATGCCAATAAGAAGAAGAAGTAGAAGATCGCTACTGTCATAAGGTGCAGTTAGCACGACGAGTGTGTTCTTCAGCTTTTGCGAATACCACAATAAGTATTGCGGATCTTTTCAAAATTGTCCACCTCGTGGATTCCGAAAAGTTCTTCCGCAGCGATCAAAGTTCTACCGCAAGCCTAAAAATCTTTGAAACACTAAAAACATCGTCATCGTCATCGTAGTATGCCATGTCGAACAACAAGGAAAAAGTATGAAGTGGCAGCTAGGGAATTCTATAAATTGAATTGGAAAGGGGAAAATTTTCTCTGGAACAACAATATACTGAACTTACTGAAGCTTGTTTTTATCAAAATTTTAACACAAACTGTTTTATGTAACGAACAGATTTTCAACTTTTCTAAACGAAAGCATCCAACTAAAACAAGGTTCTGCCCAGTGTGCCGGTTGCTCGCAGGTTACATAACGTCTTTGTCTAAACAAGAGTATAAAAAAAAATACTGATAAATCGCTTACCGCTCGTAGATAATATAAATGAAATACATGGAAAAGCATTAAAAATCATACCGAGAACCATAGGTTGTAACGTGCTGCTACAGATTTACCTTAGAAGCAACGCCTTACGATTTTTCCGTGAACAAAAAAATACGTTCCTTAACTAGTTTTGATTATTCGCAACACCGCTATTACTATTACAATTACTATCGCCGATAGTCCCGAACCACTGTTCTACGTTATGCGACCTGCGCAGCAAAATCGTTGTCAGTGTCAAAACTAACTTCCACCCAAACCAAGATCGCAAAAAAAACAAGACAGCAATGACAGGAGCAATTTAGCGAAAGGAAAGTATCAAACTGCAAATAGTATGAACTTGAACATGCCAGTGCTTAAAAGAGCATGGTGCCGATACAGTAAGTCACCCATCCATTACTCGCAAACGCCCACCCACACGAACATTCGCATTAAACATGTTGTAAAATTGAGCTATTATTCCGCCTGGTAGAACGCGTGTTCAAAACATTATCAACTAAGTACGTTTTTTTATATGAGAATACGTTTATAGATGGATCGATATGGACCGTTCTTCTTTTCCACTAGTTACACCTCATTTTGTCATTCGACACATCCGAACACAAAAATCGAACACTATTGCAACTGAAAAAAAAACCTAAAATAACACCGATACGAAATCTCAAAAATTACTCTGTTGTTTTCAATCAACACATTTTGTACGTAAAAATCCAGAATTAAACAAGTCATTAAGTCATTTAAAAAAACAGGAGTGTGCGACCGTTTAGGTTCGACTTAGTTTGCCCATTTTGTGTATTTATCGTTTTTCGACACCTGAGGTAAGAATGATGGGAAAAATGTTGTTAATGTTAATATTATTGTTAATTATAAATTGAAATAAAAAAAAATCAGTCGAATAAACAATCACGGTTTTCTGGCGTTACGTGATGACACCTCCTTACCAAAAGAAGCGTTAGTAAATACAAAAGTTGAAACTTCAAGAATCGTCACATTTGTACAAAAACGCAGAATGTTGATCACGAGATTTGCAGCGCAATCGGCGATCTAAAAATTCAACATTTGCAATTCGTACTCCGCAGTTGATCCGCACATTAAAAATGCAGAGTTAACCAAAAGTTGGGGCTTGGAATTAGCTTTCTGTGGGACCTAACTCCGCCGAACGAGCTATCCATTGGTTTGATCGCTTGTGTGCTGTATTATCAAGCGTGCAGCTCCGTTCGTTACCCGACGAGGAAAGAGGTAAAGTCATGGCCTGATATTCAATAGTCAATATTGGCAACCGACCTATTTGCATATCTGTCATCAATGCACACTGGAAGTGGATTGCCTAATTTCTAATATATCTCATCCTCACATTCCCCTTCTTCTCTCACTTAAAAAGAGAAAGAAAACCGTTGACTTGAGATTTTCATAAACTCTTGGTAATGCAATTCCATTTTCTTTGAAATAACATTTTCAACAGAGATGCACTTATTTTGAAGGGGTCTGCTTCCTCCAAGGATCGAGTGATGACTGTGACTTCTCACTTGATTTGGCCACGCTGATACAATACTGAATGAATTTCACAGTCTAGAACACTGCTTTCAAAGTGTGGTGGTTGTGTGGATGGCCGAGCGGCGATAGAAAATCTGGTCGGTGCAGGCAAAAGTTCTCGCCTCAAAGGAGGGAGACGCTTAAATGGCGGATGAGAATTTTAAAGAAATGGAAGAATGTCCTATCGCTTATGAATCTTTAACCAGATTAAATACTCCAAAAATGATCATCCTCGACCTAGTCGTTATATCCTCCGTTATATCCTGGTAGCATGACTGCAGTATCCAACCCCTATGGATTGTTAAACTGAAATACTTCGGAAAATGGCAGATGTGGTGATTGTATATTGAAAAACAAAGCAAGCATGAAAATATTGAATATGTATTTCGAAAGAATCAATTAGATCGCTACTCGGGTTCGATTCCCGGTGCCGGTCTAGGCAATTTTCGGATTGGAAATTATCGCGACTTCCCTGGGCATAAAATTATCATCGTGTTAGCCTCATGATATACGAATGCAAAAATGGTAACCTGGCTTAGAAACCTCGCAGTTAATAACTGTGGAAGTGCTTAATGAACACTAAGCTGCGAGGCGGCTCTGTCCCAGTGTGGGGATGTAATGCCAATAAGAAGAAGAAGTAGAAGATCGCTACTGTCATAAGGTGCAGTTAGCACGACGAGTGTGTTCTTCAGCTTTTGCGAATACCACAATAAGTATTGCGGATCTTTTCAAAATTGTCCACCTCGTGGATTCCGAAAAGTTCTTCCGCAGCGATCAAAGTTCTACCGCAAGCCTAAAAATCTTTGAAACACTAAAAACATCGTCATCGTCATCGTAGTATGCCATGTCGAACAACAAGGAAAAAGTATGAAGTGGCAGCTAGGGAATTCTATAAATTGAATTGGAAAGGGGAAAATTTTCTCTGGAACAACAATATACTGAACTTACTGAAGCTTATTTTTATCAAAATTTTAACTGTTTTATGTAACGAACAGATTTTCAACTTTTCTAAACGAAAGCATCCAACTAAAACAAGGTTCTGCCCAGTGTGCCGGTTGCTCGCAGGTTACATAACGTCTTTGTCTAAACAAGAGTATAAAAAAAAATACTGATAAATCGCTTACCGCTCGTAGATAATATAAATGAAATACATGGAAAAGCATTAAAAATCATACCGAGAACCATAGGTTGTAACGTGCTGCTACAGATTTACCTTAGAAGCAACGCCTTACGATTTTTCCGTGAACAAAAAAAATACGTTCCTTAACTAGTTTTGATTATTCGCAACACCGCTATTACTATTACAACTACTATCGCCGATAGTCCCGAACCACTGTTCTACGTTATGCGACCTGCGCAGCAAAATCGTTGTCAGTGTAAAAACTAACTTCAAGCCAAACCAAGATCGCAAAAAAAACAAGACAGCAATGACAGGAGCAATTTAGCGAAAGGAAAGTATCAAACTGCAAATAGTATGAACTTGAACATGCCAGTGCTTAAAAGAGCATGGTGCCGATACAGTAAGTCACCCATCCATTACTCGCAAACGCCCACCCACACGAACATTCGCATTAAACATGTTGTAAAATTGAGCTATTATTCCGCCTGGTAGAACGCGTGTTCAAAACATTATCAACTAAGTACGTTTTTTTATATGAGAATACGTTTATAGATGGATCGATATGGACCGTTCTTCTTTTCCACTAGTTACACCTCATTTTGTCATTCGACACATCCGAACACAAAAATCGAACACTATTGCAACTGAAAAAAAAACCTAAAATAACACCGATACGAAATCTCAAAAATTACTCTGTTGTTTTCAATCAACACATTTTGTACGTAAAAATCCAGAATTAAACAAGTCATTAAGTCATTTAAAAAAACAGGAGTGTGCGACCGTTTAGGTTCGACTTAGTTTGCCCATTTTGTGTATTTATCGTTTTTCGACACCTGAGGTAAGAATGATGGGAAAAATGTTGTTAATGTTAATATTATTGTTAATTATAAATTGAAATAAAAAAAAATCAGTCGAATAAACAATCACGGTTTTCTGGCGTTACGTGATGACACCTCCTTACCAAAAGAAGCGTTAGTAAATACAAAAGTTGAAACTTCAAGAATCGTCACATTTGTACAAAAACGCAGAATGTTGATCACGAGATTTGCAGCGCAATCGGCGATCTAAAAATTCAACATTTGCAATTCGTACTCCGCAGTTGATCCGCACATTAAAAATGCAGAGTTAACCAAAAGTTGGGGCTTGGAATTAGCTTTCTGTGGGACCTAACTCCGCCGAACGAGCTATCCATTGGTTTGATCGCTTGTGTGCTGTATTATCAAGCGTGCAGCTCCGTTCGTTACCCGACGAGGAAAGAGGTAAAGTCATGGCCTGATATTCAATAGTCAATATTGGCAACCGACCTATTTGCATATCTGTCATCAATGCACACTGGAAGTGGATTGCCTAATTTCTAATATATCTCATCCTCACATTCCCCTTCTTCTCTCACTTAAAAAGAGAAAGAAAACCGTTGACTTGAGATTTTCATAAACAACAATTAACATCGCATTTTTTTTTAATTACAGCCTAGTCTAATTTTATAATCCAGCATCCAATATCCGTATTCATTTCCCATATTTAAAATCATCCTAATTCAAGTATTTCAATCCTACGTTCCAATCCGATACTCAAACCCAATGTATGAACCCAGAATGCAAGTCCAATACATATTCCTATTTTATGAACTAAGTTTTAATCGGCAACCAACATTTGAAAATTTTCCTATTAGATGATGATGATGATGATGATGATACTACCATCTATTGTAGCAAGGCACCTGCCGATAGCACTGGCCATATCTGACAAACGATTTGATCATAATTATGCTATTGTTTGTATTTCATCAGACTCCTGTATGAAGGGCCAAAAATGGGTGGGGTGGTTCCATAAGCAAAGACGCTTATGCGAATCCACGGGATGAAAAGAGAATCTCCTTCCGGAAGAAAGTTCGTACATACAATATTATAATGTAGCCCTCGTTTCCCAGATTGACCCAATAGATGGGGAGAAGAGCCCGCCCTTTATCCACGAGATGTTAACAATAGGAAGTTGGCGATTCCACTCTTCCTATCCAAATCGCTTCAATCGGGTGCCCTGATGGTTTTTTTTTTGTTTGGGATATAATCATATAGTTTCAATGTAATTTGGTAAATATATATAATGGAATTCTCTCACCAAGTTTCAATTCCATGTCCTGGATGAGAAAGGACCTTTCATCAACGCCTGCTAGTTTCAGAATTGTGCCTTCAGGGATAGCAAACCTATAGCTCTTCAAGAAATGTTCTGGTTTAGATCGAGGAATGTGCTTCAGAAATAGACATCTTCATTTCTGGGAAGACGAAAAAACGGATGGCAGTATCACATATATCAACATAATTGTTTTGAATAATATGAATATGTATTCTGACTTTTTTTGCCTTTCTCGTACAACGATTTGAAAATTTTCCTATTTTTACTTACTTACTTATGGATCCTGTACACCTCCGGTGGTGCAAAGGGCCGACTTGAAAGATCTCCATCCTGAGCGTTGCCCGGCCCGGCTATCGCTTTAACCTGTTGCCAGGTTAGATTTCGGTCGACTTCTTTTATTTCTTTATTGAGGCTTCGCCGCCATGAGCCTCTGGGTCTGCCTCTGCTGCGATGTCCCGCTGGGTTCCAGTCTAATGCTTGCTTACAGATTTCGTTTCCGCCCCTACGTAGAGTGTGGCCGACCCAGCCCCACTTCCGATCCTGAATGTCTGTTGTTATCGGCCTCTGGTGACAACGACGATGGAGCTCGTTGTTTGAGATCCAGTTGTGAGGCCACCAGGCCCGAATTATATACCGCAGGCATCTATTAATGAACACCTGCAGCCGTTGAGTGTTCTCCACTGATACACACCATGTTTCGCTAGCGTATAACAGCACAGATTTCACGTTAGAGTTGAAAATTCGTATTTTGGTGCGTTCACTTATCTGCCTGTTTTTCCAGATATTTCTTAAACTCGCAAAGGCAGCCCTTGCTTTCTTGATCCGTGCGCCTATGTCGATCTTGGTACCGCCGTCTGACGCCATTTGGCTACCAAGATATTGGAAGCTTTCAACATTCTCCACTGGTTGCCCGGCTACTGTGAAACTGGAAGGAGTCACCGTGTTTACATCCAACGATTTGGTTTTGTTGACGTTGATGACTAAACCTGCCGAGGAGGAGCGATCGGCAAGGTCGTTGAGCTTACTCTGCATATCAGAGCGCCGTTGCGCGAGTAGTGCAACGTCATCCGCCAATTCGAAGTCGTTTAGGTGCTCCATGGTTATAGGCTGCCATAACAGCCCGCGGTTTGGTTCACGGTCAATCGCATCTACCAGAATCTCGTCGATTACGATGAGGAACAGTAACGGTGATAGAATACATCCTTGCCTCACACCAGCTACGACCCGGATAGGGTCGGACAGGACCCCATTGTGCAGCACTCTACACGAAAAGGCCTCGTACTGTGCTTCGATGAGGCCGATGATTTTCTCAGGAACCCCCTTGCGTCTCAGGGCGCCCCACATATTCTCGTGATTGAGACGGTCGAAAGCTTTTTCGTAGTCAATGAATACCAAGTAAAGGGACTCTTGGAATTCGTTGACCTGCTCCAAAATGATGCGGAGCGTGACAATATGGTCCACACAGGATCTTCCGGCACGGAATCCGGCTTGCTGCCGCCGGAGAGTCGCATCGATCTTCTCCTGAATCCGGGCTAGGACAATTTTGCACAGAACACAGCAACATAATGCCTCGCCAGTTATCGCATACAGTCAGGTCACCCTTTTTGGGCACCTTCACTAAGATACCTTGCATCCAGTCGACCGGGAAAGTTGCGGTGTCCCAGATATTACGAAATAAACGATGCAGTAGTTGAGCGGATGTCATGGGGTCAGCTTTGAGCATCTCGGCTGATATGCGGTCGACCCCTGGGGCTTTATTCGATTTCATGCTTTGGATGGCTGTTTGAATCTCTAGCAGTGATGGAGCTTCGGTATTGACACGTGTTATACGTCGGATCCTAGGCAGATCATGCCGAGGTGGTGATGGCCTGGCTGGCACTTGAAAAAGTTGTTCGAAGTGCTCGAACCAGCGTTTCAGCTGGTCAGTTGGGTCGGTCAATAACTGATCATTCGCGTCTTTCACAGGCATCGTTGCATTCATCTTCGCCCCGCTTAAGCGTCGTGAGATATCGTAGAGGAGGCGAATGTCCCCGGTTGCGGCAGCTCTCTCTCCTTCGTCGGCCAGAGAGTCTGCCCACGCTCGCTTGTCCCGTCGACATGAGCGTTTTACTTCCTTCTCAAGAGCCGTGTATCGTTGACGGGCTAAGACTTTGGCTCCTCTGGTTTTCGATCGCTCTATCGCGGCTTTGGCTTCTCTTCGCTCCTCTATCTTCCTCCAGGTCTCATCGGTGATCCATTGTTTTCTCTGGGTGCGTAGTTCGCCCAGATTGTTCTCGCTGGTGGCGATGAAGGCATTCTTGATGGCGGTCCATTGGTCTTCCACGCTGCCACCTTCCGGAATATCTGCAGCACGCGTCTCCAGTTCTTCAACGAAGGACCGTTTCACCGTGGCATCTTCCAGTCGGCGTGTGTTGAATCGTCGTCCAACTCTTTCCTCCTGCCGACGAATCCGCGCAATGCGCAGGCGTATTTCGCCGATGAGGAGGTGATGATCAGACGCGATATCGGCACTACGTTTATTCCGTACATCAAGAAGGCTCCGTTTCCATTTTCGGCTGATGCAGATGTGGTCGATTTGATTTTCTGTAAAGCCGTCACGGGAGACCCACGTGACCTTGTGAACCGGTCGATGAGGGAAGAGCGATCCCCGATCACCATGTCGTTATTACCACAAAATTCTGCGAACAGCTCTCCGTTTTCGCTCATTTCTCCGAGACCATGGCGTCCCATAATGCGCTCATGGTTCGAGTTGTCGGATCCGATCTTCGCATTGAAGTCGCCCAAACAGATCTTGATATCACCCTTCGGAATTCTATCTACGACGGCATTGAGTTGACTGTAAAAGTTCTCTTTGTCTTGCAGATCGGCAGCATCGGTTGGCGCATAACATTGGATTATAGTAAGGTTTCGGACCCGTGTTCTAAATCTGGCAACGATTATCCTTTCACTTATAGGTTCCCACTTCATAAGCGCAGAGTGTGCCTGAGCGCTTAGTAGGAAGCCAACTCCGCGATGCCGGGGAGCGTGTTCACCTCGTAAACCAGAGTATAGCAGAACTTGTCCCGACGGCGTTCTGTGTTCTCCAAAGTTTGGCCAACGGACTTCACTCAGTCCCAGGATCTCAAGCTTCATGCGGCGTGCCTCATTGGCAAGTTGTGCCAATTTACCCTGCTGGGCTAGGGTTAAAACGTTCCATGTTCCTATTCGTGTCCGTTGTTTCGCGCTAAGAGTCGTCGCCGTAAAGTCAGTCCGTATTCTTTCATTATCGGATTCTCGAACAAATTGATGTTTCGGGAACAGTAGGTTGTTGGCCCAAGGTTCCCTATCCACCGGGATGGGGCTGCCATCTTAGGTATAGCTTCCGGGGAATAGCATTTCATACTCAGCCGCTGGATGCCAGAACAGACGCTGTTGGAGCCGCACCTCCTTGGTGGACAGACGCTCGATCAGTCGGGTCAAATTTGTTTAATTTTCCTATTAGAATACCAAAATCAAACATTCATATAAAATATTCAAGTTCTTTCTTCAATAGCTTCATCTTCAATGGCTCTGCATTGCAACTGGTTCTTGATCTACTATTCACGTGTTCCATAGCATTTACACAGTAAAACATTGAAAGTTTTATTCATGGCTGCCATTGCATGATTATGTATCTTGAATCAGTATATATTGTGCCTTGCAACAAAATGGCAACTTTCGTGGTCATTTTCCAAGGCTCACATAGATGTGAAAAACTTCTCCACAGTACAAATAGCACGTGCTATCCAAGCATTCACCGCCGGAATGCAGCACGTGGAGGCCAATTTTAAAAAAATATCGATGAAGGTATGTTTTTCTTAACCCTTTATAAGGCAGACGAATCTAAACAATAAATTAACAAAAACAACAATAGGACACAATGTTGACATGGTATTAAACTCAAATGTATGTTTGTTATACATTAAACAGTTCAGAAACATTGAAAAATTGGTGGCAATATAGTTGCCACTGCCCGCCAAGCGGTAAAACATTGGTGGCAATATAGTTGCCACTGCCCGCGAAGCGCGACAACATTGGTGGCAATATAGTTGCCATTGCCCGGCAAGCGGGAAAACAGGCAACAACAAAAATATAAAAAGATTTTTAAAAATTTGGTTTTACGTAGAACCAGTCAAATCAAGGTACGTTACATTTTTTGGCGAAGAGTCCTAGTCAGAAAACGCATTTTAAGTGAAAAAAAAAATTTTCGCTTTTTTTCTCCCAAGGGGGGACCCTTGGAAAAAAAACACAATTTCGTCAAAAATCCAAAAACCAAATATACAGAAAGGCAAAGCTTTTTTCACGCTAATCACGTGGTAATCTATCACAGGAGATTCAAAATAATTGATACCAACGGGAAAAAATATATCTTTGTCGTATTTTTAACGAATTATAACTGAAAATCCTTCTTCCACTCGAAACTTACGATCTGTTCGTAAAAAAACTGTTCTCAAATTGACATTTCAATTTTTTTATGGCTCAAATTCATCTGGGGTGTTACTAGGAAGCTAATAAAGTCACTACATGTGAAATAATAAGTAGAGCTCTTATTAATAAATAGAAAAACATATTATTTGTTGGTGGCAATATAGTTGCCACTGCCTTATAAAGGGTTAAGAGCTGAGCAGAATGGATATGTTTGCGTACGTTTTGACATGGTAAAACTGTCAAAACGCACGCAAACGTATTCATTCTGCTCAGCTCTTTAGGCGACGCAATCAAAAATGAGCGGAGGAGTAGATTTAGCAGTATTTTCTTTATATTCATATTTATTTTTATTTTATTTTATCCAAATCCATCTTTCAAATACAATCTCTAGCTTATAACCAAAAGTTGATTCTAATCTTATATTAATTTCAATATTTGCAACCAAGCCAATTCCAAAACTTATAATAATGTTACCTCACCCTTTATCAAAATCAAATGTTTCATTTAAAACCAATATCAATATCCAAATTCAATTTTTCAATTCAAATTTACTAAGCAAATTAATTAATTCAGCTTTTTTTCTGAGCCTTCTGAACTGACAACAATTTCATGTTCATGATTCTCCAGCTGTATTCCTTCTTATTGTTTTGCAAATATATCCAGCATTGCAATCCATAACCAGTATAATTCGATCCGGCAGACCATATCTAATACAATTTGATGGCCATCATGATGGCCTTCCAACGGGATAGCCAAAACAATATTGATGGCTCTCCAAACATACTCTGTACTGGCTCTTCAAGCTTAAGCCAATCAACCTCGCACTCTCACACAACACCTTAGAAACTTACACACGGTCAAGCAATTTGACCAATATTGACTCCACTTCTCGTTTATTCAAACATCCATCAAGTTTTGCCAACAGCGGCACGAACAATCAATTTATTCGACCATAATGCAACGTACACACCAGTCAAGCAGTTTGATGAACATTGACTCCGCCCCCAAGAAAACGCTTCGGTTGCTGCTTTGTTTGAACTGTGAAGTTGTTCGAACAACCATTTGACAGTTGGCGGCTCGGTTAGAAAAAATTAAAACGGTTTGGTTTTGGGTTGAGTTGTCGGGGGTGGAGTCAAGGTTCGCCGAACATGTTTGAGCATTTGTGCTTGATAAAAAATTAAGGTGCATTGTACAATGGTCTGCTCACTTGGAGCCCGACTGTTAGGAAGTTTTTCCGAGATCATCGATTGAAAATGGTTTTTTATCTGTGTTCCCGTTTAGGTCTACTTACTCTGCGTCGGATTCATGGAGCAAGAGTAATTGCAAATTGCTTGGAAGAAAAGCGCAGGATCGTTTATCCAATTTTTTCACGCTACAATGATTTGAAGGCCTTGGCCTAGATCTTAGTATTGATGATGTTGATTGTATTGTGAAACGATTTTATTTGAATTGGCACTACGAGTTCCAAACTTGGTGCCATTATTGTTAATGCTAACATTGACTTATCTTAGCTATAGATTCAGTTGATTAATTGCCCAATTTTCCTGTTTTTTGCAGACAGTATAAGCTGAATTAAGGTAAGTACCATTTAAGGTTTTAAGGCAACTCCTGACAGAATCCCAGTTTCAAAGTGCTCGCGTTTTCGGGGGCACACCACCACTGAATCAACAGAAATGACAGTTGTCCGCCGCCTCCGTATCGAGTGGTGTGCCCCCGAAAACGCGAGCACTTTGAAACTTGGATTCTGTCAGGAGTGACCTTAAGGTTTAAAGATGGTTAGAAATAACCACAACTATGTTGTTTAGTAGAAGATCGGAGTAAGTGGTCACAGTAGTGTAGATAGCGGGGATGACCACGCAATGTAATGTACACACTTAGAATAAATCGCCGAATTCGGTAAAATTTTACCGAAATCTCAACAGCAGAACTGTTTGGTAAATAATTTTACTGATTTTCGGCGATTTTGACAGTTAAACAATGGAAAAAATTACAAAAAATCTGTAAAATAATTACCGAACAGATCTGCTGTTGAGATTTCGGTAAAATTTACCGAATACTGTAAAATGAGTTAAGTGTGTAGGAAGCGGATCGGGATGATCGTGCAATGAATTATTGGAAGCAGATCGGGATGACCGCGCAATGAATTATTGGAAGCGGATCGGAATGACCGCGCAATGAAATGTTGGAAGCGGATCGGGATGACCGCGCAATTAATTATTAGAAGCGGATCGGGATGACCGCGCAGTGAATGGTTAAAAGCGGATCGGGATGACCGTGCAATGAATTATTGGAAGCGGATTGGTATGACTGCGCAATGAATTATTAGAAGCGGATCGGAATGACCGCGCAACGAAATGTTGGAAGCGGATCGGGATGAACACGCAATGAATTATTGGAAGCGGATCGGGATGACCGCGCAATAAATTATTGGAAGCGAATTGGGATGACCGCGCAATGAAGTATTAGAAGCGGATCGGAATGACCGCGCAATGAATTATTGGAAGCGGATCGGGATGACCGTGCAATGAATTATTGGAAGCGGATTGGGATGACCGTGCAATGAATTATTAGAAGCGGATCGGAATGACCGCGCAATGAATTATTGGAAGCCGATCGGGGTGACCGCGCAACGAAATGTTGGAAGCGGATCGGAATGACTGCGCAATGAATTATTGGAAGCGGATCGGGGTGACCGCGCAACGAAATGTTGGAAGCGAATCGGGATGAGCACGCAATGAATTATTAAAAGCGGATCGGGATGACCGCGTAATGAATTGTTGGAAGAACGCGCAATGAATTATTGGAAGCGGATCGGGATGACCGCGCAATTAATTATTAGAAGCGGATGCTGAAGGTGGGAGGGCTCGATTCACTTGATAAGTTTATTCATTTTATAAGCATAAAACATCACCACTGGTGATTTACCTGCTAATACGGTCATGATATACGAATGGCAAGAAGGTAACTTAGCTTAAACACTTCACAGTTAATAACTGTGAAAGTAATTGATGGAGATTGAAATATGTAATGCCAAGCAAGAAACCTTTGGAGATTGAAGATTGGACGAATCAAGCATCCGAAAGATATTCAATTTGCAAAAAAGAGAGCTAACCGCGGTAGAGGTTGGTACTCAGATTCTGATGACTTTTCCGCAAACGTGACCTTTAAGTGGTCTTGTGTAGGGGTTATAACGCCTATGTAGATGTGCAGTTATATTGTATCCGAAAGGAATCACCCCAAATAGTGTGCGGTCAACCTACCTAAGCTGCAGTTCGTTTACGAGTGAGCCAGAGCAATCATGCTGTGCTCTAACGTCTGCTCAAGGCCGGGATGCCAACATTCAATGTCGACTTCACAGATTCCTTCACAGTATATTCTTCATGTGGTCACAATGCCATCTGTATCTCACATCTTCCCTCTTCTCACATAAAAAATACCCTTAAAAAAAAATAATGACAGGATTTTATCATTTTCATTTAGTCTTTAATTTCAGTGTTTATTTTTTCAATTTCGTGTATGCCATAAATGACTTTTGGGTAAGAGCACTTCACCGTGTATATATAAAAAGAGATTTTCGTACTTGTCGCTAGGAGGCGTCTGATGGAACTTTAACTTTGACACTTTATTGTGTTGTTTTCTTTTCCGTACGAGCTGTATGAGCGAGTATATAGTTTTCTGTGGAAGTTCGTGGGCTGGATTTCAAAAGCAGATAAATACTAGTAAGACTCCGCAGATACCGTCCTCATCACTACGGAATGCTACATAGCAGCTGATGTTTTGGATTGGCGTCATCACTTGATTTTATTGGGCCCAGCGTGCATCGTATATTGCTGGAAGTGCGCCGGAGTTTCACCGTGAATAGTGTTCCTGCCGTGCAAAACATAAACAATTTCAATGTTGCAACACGGCTATTGTTTGAAGAGAAACATCAACGACTTGGATCCGTCTAACTCGGTCAACCAAAGGGAGGAAAAAACAACGGAGTGGCTAATTGTTTATGTATTCAGCCAAAATGTAAGTTAGTGGAAGTTTTTGCATAATTACACCTTTGTATAAAATAAATGAAAATGTCATCTTTTGAGTAACTTTATTTGGCGTTCAAAACTGCAAGTAAGACAAATCAAAAGGTAGCATTACTGTTCTACCATACGAACATAGTCACCGAGATACGACGGCTTCTTCGTCTCTCTCTTTGGTCTCTCACTTGAACTTGATGTCATTGCGTAGTCAGTATTACCTCCTTCCAGCGATCTCTTTCGATTTTTGGTCCACTCGTGTACTTTTTGGTTTGAGTCACGTGGCGTTTTAACGTACTTCCGTCTTCGTCAACCAGCAATAAACTACCATTTGTTTCCTCGATTACTGTATAGCGTTTCGAATCGAATCTTGAGTCCCCTTTTGCGCGCATTTGACGTTCAACAATTACAACATCGCCTGGCTTCACCCGACATTTTCGAGCTGATCGTCGACTGTCTTCTGTTTTCTTACCTCTAAGCTTGGCTTCCCGGTCGCGTTTGTTCAGCAATTCTTCGTCGTGGTGAACATTGACTCGTTTTAAAAGTGGCAGTCCCTTCTGACTTTTCTTCCTAGCATCACCTCCTCCGGTGGAACCCTCGTTACCGAATTTGCGGCCGCGTTATGAGCTCTAACAGCTGCTTGCAGTTCTTCATTATAGTTGTTTCCAGTACTCACTGCTGTAGCCATCGCTTTATTTATAAGTTTCATGTACGTTTCGGCTAAGCCGTTTGTTGAGGAACAAGGGTGTGGAATACTTGTTCACAATTCCCCGTTTGGAGCAGTATACCCTATATTCCTCCCCGTTGAAGGGCGGCCCGTTGTCGCTCTTAATTGTCTGCGGAAACCCTTCCCTGTCAAAAACTTCGTCAAAAATCAACTTCGTGTATTCGAAACTTGTCGATTTCACTGGGCGAGCAATAATATACCTCGACCTGTAATCCACTAGAACAAAAATATAGATGCCACCGAATTTGGAATATGGACCGTTGAAGTCTACCGCGATAGCCTCCCAGACCGTCTTAGGAGCTAGAGTGCGTTGCATAGGAGTAGGCTTCTCCGGTTTTCCGTTTGTGGCGCAGACGCTGCATGCTTTGACCCAATTTTCTGCATCGCTTGGCATGCCAGGCCACCACACGCGTTCTCTCAGGATGCTTTTAAATTTTGCAGACAAAGGGTGTCCGCTGTGAGCCACTTCCAGTGTTTTTTCCCGTAGTCCTTTTGGAATGACGATGCAACCGTTTTTAACGATCAACCCGTTGGAGACGTAGAGGTCCGAAGCTACCAGCCGATACCTATTTAATTGATTAGACCACTCTCCTGAATTTACTGCCGTCATCACTTGGGAGAGTATGTCGTCTTGAGCAGTGGCTTCGCGAATTTCGTCCTCAGTCAGGAACCTTACCGGATTTGCTTCTAACCTAGCGATCTCCCACGGGCTGCAATCTTCGTCGAATGGCCCATCACTTCCGGTATATAGGCGAGACGGCGGATCCGCAATGTTATCACTACCCTTCACATGCTCGACCTCGTAATTGTAGGGGCTTAATCGTAACGCCCAACCGTCAGCTCTGGTGAGCACTCTTTTTGAGTCTTCCCGTGAGCGACTGAGTATAAACGATATGCCCTTTGAATCGACACGCAACGTAAAGTGCCTCCCCAACAAGAAGTAGGCAAAGTGCTCAACACCCCATACCGCGCCTAGCGCCTCCCGCTGGTTCTGAGCATATCGTCTCTCTGTGGGGGTTAAGGCCTTCGAGGCGAAACTGATGATGCGATGAGTACCCTTACTATCGACCTACAAAAGCACAAGAGTAATATAAAAAAAGGTCGAATTGATTATAATTTGACCCATCACCTGTACCAGAACCGCACCAAGTGCGATCGGTGACGCGTCCGTGTAGAGAATAGTTCTGTCCATTTCACAGAAGTATCCTAGAGTTACAGTGCATTTCGCGATTGCTTCCTTCACTGCTTCGAAAGCTGTTGTTTGAGGTGCGCCCCATTCCCAACTATTTTTAGCTGCAACCGTCCACAAAGGTCTTGTCAGGTCAGCAAAATTCCTGATATGAGGGCTTAAGAACGAGGCCAAGCCTAAGAAACTGCGTAATTCCGATGCTGTTGCTGGTCGTCGGAATTCGAGTATGAGCTTTGTCTTCGCCTCATCGATATGAAATCCCTGCTCATCAAGTTTATGTCCAAGGAATGTTACCGAGCTTTGGTCGAATTCACACTTTTCTGGATTTATCGTCAAATTGTTCGCTCTTAAAACTTGCATCACATCCGCTACGGTTTTCCTAAGTTCAGGCAGAGTTTCAGCGAAAATCAAGATATCATCTATGTAGATGATGACGTTTGGGAAATCCTTGAGGATTCTGGTCATCTCGCGCTGAAAAATCTCCGGTGCGCAGTTGACACCGAACATTAGTCTTTTGAAGCGGTACATACCGTACTCCGACAAAAAGGTCGTTAGATCTCTGGATCCTTTTTCTAACTCCAGGTGGTAGTACGCGTTCGACAGGTCGAGCTTAGAAAAATACCTAGCACCGTGCAGCTTAGTTTTCATTTCGTTGATCGGAGGGAGCCGGAAATACTCTCGTTTAATAGCTTTATTAGCAGCCCGCATATTGACTACTAATCGAAAATCTCCTTTACCCTTCGCCACGGCGGACATCCCGCTGATCCATTCAGGGGCGGTTGACACTTTTTCGATAATGTCCTTCGCTTCCATGTCCTGTAACCGTTTCCTTGCAGCTTCTCTGAACGCTGCTGGAACGTTATAATAAGCGTTCCTTACAGGGGGAATCGTCTTATCGATACAAAATCGAACCTTCACTCCCGGCATCTTCGGAAATGGTGACTGTGGTTCTGATTCTTCACATGCGTTTACGCTTGTTCCAATTTTCAATAATTTCATTTCGCCTGCAGTTCTCCGGCCTAGCAACGATCGACGTCCTTCGGGTACTACTACAAAATTGGCCCACACGGAAGGTTTAGAGAATCCCACCGTTTCAATCTTCGCACTGAAGCGCTGCTGAATTACCATTGGCTCGGCAGTAGCATAAGCATGAACTGTAAAGCAGGGCAATTGTCTAAGGGTGTGATATACTCATGAGTTTTTGCCATGTCGCACTTCAATTGTTCCCAATCGCGGCCACCAATAACATTGACGTCGGATCCCGAGTCAATTAAGAACTCTATCGTCGAGGTACCTATGCGACAGCTTACCAAAGCATCCTTATAGGAAATTACGCTAAAGGACTGCAAGAGTGAGAGAAAAAAATGATTGCATCAGTTTAAAAAGACGCTTTATTCCACTTTACATTTTATGCTTAAATGCTTAAAATTACTGAATTATACCTCTGTTTTCTGATCGCTGGGCTCGACCGATGTAGCTTCCTGTGATGCTTGATGGACTTCGTCGATGTAGTTAATGCGCGTTTTGGGGCACATAACTGCAAAATGGCCTCGCCTTTTGCAGACGTTACACGAACGACTTGTGGCGGGACACATGGCTAGTTCCTTATGAACCGGGCGCCCGCATTGCTTACACAACTCTTGTGTGTTCGGCCTGAAACGTTTCCTGGCGAAACCATCTCGGCTGAATGTCGGTTTCCTTTCTTTTTTGAATGCAGCGCTTGAGTTGCTTGAACGTCCGAATTTTTGTATGTTCTCTCCATAGCCATGGCAGCCGGCGGTGCAGATGACGGGCCCGGCAGCAATCCAGCCTCATATGCCTCATTACGTGTGGCGGCTTGCACTACTTGAAGTGTGTCGTGTCCGTACATTCTGGCATATTTGGCCAGTTCCTGGTTCCGCATGCCCTTGAGAAGCTGGAGCTGTACAAAACGCATTTGATCCCCAGAGCTATACTCGCACAGTCTAACTTTCTCTACCAATCGTGTATGGAACCGGACGATAGACTCGCCCTCCAACTGCCACATATTGAGAAATGTTTCGTGCTCGACGGCTGGGTCTGATATCGATTTGAAATATCTGTCAATCCTTTGTATAAACTTGACGTAGCAATCGGCTTCATCAAGAGGCGGACGAAGTTCTGCAGCTCTGACGATTGCCTGCATTTCCTCACCCAATGCCAGATACAACAATCTGCATTTGTCCGCCGGTGTATTAGCGTTACTAAACTCTGCTCCAATCTCGAAGGTTTCCAAATATCGACTCCAAGTTTCCCATAATTTCGACGACGGCACGTCCTGTGGAAACGGTTTAAGATGCTCCCAGCGAATGTTCACAACATCGCTCCGGAGTTCAGAATTGCCTCTAGCCCATTGATCTGCTGAAGATTTGGAGGCTTCCTCCTTTCCACTCTGTTGAGAAGCTTCTGCCATTTTCAGCACGATTTGCTCTAGCCTTGAAAACCTCTCCAATAAATTCTCCTGATTCTCTACACCTTCGTATCGGGAAAACTCGGTCGGTTCGCTCGTAATCTCTACCTCAGCTCCCACATCTGGAGCCTGCCCTTGCTCCTCCCGAGGCGCACGCACATATTTGCCGATTTCCATTTTCTATAATCAAAATTGGAAAATGGATGGTCCGTTATTTTTTTAACTTTGTTGTCAAGTAGTTATTGATACAAATAGATCTATTTTAGTCTAGCTACTTGATCTGGACCTTCAAACCGATTGAAAACTACGAAATCGATTAACTTTGTCAGCAGATATTGCTAGGGATTCACCCTTTTGGCAAACAACATACTGTGAGCTTTATAGTTGCATGGCATATCAACTAAACCGAGAACAGTCCTTTCTCATGGATGGCTGAAAAATGTATTCTGAGTGCTTGATTTGACATTTGCGGCAAAACAACAGAATCGATTAGCTGTATCATCAGCAGACATTGCCAATTTATTGGCAAACGACACGCTGTAAGCTTTCGATACGACATTTGCATAGCAAAACAACGAAATCGTGAGCACCTCAGCATTCCGGAAAAAAGTTGCTAGCCTTTGATTTGACATTTACAGCAAAACAACAGAATCGTTAGCTTTTCATCAGCAGACATTGCCTAATGGCAAACAACACACTGTAAGCTTTTGATCTGACATTTGCATTGTAAAACAACAAAATCGAAACCACGCCATGCGATTACTTGATTTTTTCCTGACAAAACAACAGGACCGATAAGCTTCTCCATCAGCGGACATTGCCAGAACTCGGCAAACAACACACTGTCAGCTTCAGGTCCGACATTTGCCCGACAAAATCAAATTTAGATTTTTTGTTTCCAGTTGCACCAATTATACAATTCTATGTACAAGAGTCAGAATTGCCGCCATTTTTTCTTGACGAGCATTGCCTTCTTGGTAAACCACACGTCACTTATTTCTCTTTCGCAAATAGTTTAAAGAAGAATTTTATGGGGTGATTCCTTCCATTAAACAAGGAGGTTGATATTTCACTTCGCAAATTAGCGAAGGCCTGACACAGTCGCCAAATGTGCAGTTATATTGTATCCGAAAGGAATCACCCCAAATAGTGTGCGGTCAACCTACCTAAGCTGCAGTTCGTTTACGAGTGAGCCAGAGCAATCATGCTGTGCTCTAACGTCTGCTCAAGGCCGGGATGCCAACATTCAATGTCGACTTCACAGATTCCTTCACAGTATATTCTTCATGTGGTCACAATGCCATCTGTATCTCACAGTAGAGAGTAGGAGGTTGAGGGTTCGAGTCCCTCCAAGACACGTGGATTCTTTTTCGCAAATTTCATATCAATTTGTCCATTTCGAAACATGTGCTGTGCACAGCCAAGATATTTAACAATAAAAGAAACCTTTGCAAATATACAAACTACATCAGTGCTAGATTATGCGTAATGCTTACACAATTGTCAACGAATGGAAAATATTGAATCAATTTGCAACCCAAATGGCACGAAACTCCTTTTCTGACAATTTTTACTGTTTTAGTTTTTCTATATTTTTATTTCTGCTCTTAACATTTTAAATGTAGTTTCCTTTTATTTCTGTGTTTGTTGTTGGTTGTTAGATTTCCAAAATATGCGTTTCCTTATTACAATCACTTTGTCTTGAATTATTGATTATGCGAGAAGAGGGAAGATGTGTGGTATGAATCAGCCTGTAACATGAATCAGTCTATTGAAGGGTACATCCATTAATGTCGTCAGTCGCTACAAAGATTCCTAGGTGTTAAGTCGAGTGGTGAGGCATCATACCATGAGCAAAGGTGTTTCTCTGTGGGAGTTCGGATTACACTGTTATGGGCCAAACACAATGGATACGTTTGCGTGCGTTTTGACAGTTTCCCATGGCAAATTGTGTTTGGCCCATTACACCCAGCACGTTACGTCTGATAATGGCTGAAGGCCAGTAAGCCGAAACGCGACACGAAAAATAATGCTGTGAAGTGCTGTGGTAGCAATATCACCGAGAAAAGCCAATCTGGCGGATTATTTAACTAGAAGGATTAAGTTCGGAAGTTCACATAATTCTGTAATGGAACTCTTTCGGGCTGGAAGTGGATTACTCAATTTCTAATATATCTCACCCTCACACTTTCCAACCTGAATATTCACAGATTGAGAGTTCTAGCCATTGAGTAATCAATAATGGCACCGGTCGCTTAACTTTAAAAACATCTGGGAAGTGAAGGAACGTTAATGTTGTTATACCCTTGCGCACCCTGCGCATTCGAAGAACCGCAAACGTTCGAATGTCTATCGTATGCCTTCGGGCGATCTATCATCGTACGCCTTCGTACGTTCTGAGTATTGAATTATTGTTCTCATGTAATGTATAAAGAAAGCTGAAATATAGAGTTAGTCTTTTCTGAAACTTGAACCGATCCGGACTTGCTTTCCTCTTTACCGCTATCACAGTCGACCTCGTGTTGGGTATTTAAAAGTGGCGACAAGGATTAAAAAAGTGACTAAACACTATTCCTGGTATCCGGAAGAGTGTTTAATACCGTTTTCGGCGTTTAGCTTAGACATTGAATCGAAATCAATCGGCAATTTTTTTACGGCATTTGTTAGTATAAAAGGAGGAGCAGATCGAGTGAAAAACGTTGATTCCAGTTTGGTTTTAGGAGAAAAATAAAGGTTTCACTTGCCAAGGTTATTTAGTTACCGGCGATATAAAACCGGCGGGAAAGTGTTTTATACGCATTTCCGTAAGTAAAACCATTCTGGAGACTGAGTGAACGAGACAATTTTCGCCATTATGTACAAGCGCGTGGTGCAGTATACTCATCAATAGAATGATTAAAACAATGAAAAGGCCTTTTCGTTCGGTATTTTAATAGGGTGTTGTTCTCCAGTGACAAAGGATTTATTGTTTCATTTTTCTTTATTAAGATAAAAAGATCCTTTTTTTCTTTTATTTCAATAGTTTTGACTACGAACGGCATACAATATTCCAGTGATTGTACCACTCCAGGACATCTGCTCCAGCGAGTTTCCGGCATTGATTGGTGTTTCGGATTTCGACTTTACCAATCCTTATGGTCGTTGGCAGCTGATCGACGTTATTGGTACGTCACAGCACGGGTCGGAAGTGATCCCTCATCCTATTCCCAACTGGACGACAGAGTTTGAGAAGGTCGGTATTCCTGAAACCGGTTCGTTTTTCCGGTAGAAGTTTTCGTGCGGCAAAGGTCGTTGTTGGCGATTGTCAAAGGGATTCTCCGGTAAGTCAGATTTTCCTTTTATCTTATTTGCTGCAAGCAATTGAACGAGAATTGACTTTTATCCATTTATTGGCTGCATTTTGCTTTATGTTTTACCTTTCCCTTTTGGGGCTGTAACTGCAGACTTTTCAATTTAATTTAAATATTTTTGAGACTATTTTTACTTTGATAATTGCTATGAGCTCCTCAAGTATCGCTTGCACCATCGAGCCTTATCGCAGAGGCGCAAGCTTCAGCGACTGGTATGCAAGGTTAAATTTTTTTTTCAAAGTGAACAAAGTTAACGAAGAAGACAAAATGCCTTATTTTATCACACTTAGTGGGTCAGTGATGTTTGAAGAAATTAAACTGCTGTACCCGGCGGGAAACTTTGAGGAAGCCTCTTTTGAAGAATTAGTAGCGAAATTGAAAAATCGTCTAGATAAAATAGACCCTGACTTAGTCCAACGGTACAAGTTTAGTACTAGGACACAAAATCCGGATGAAACAACGGAGGACTTTGTCTTAGCTTTAAAATTACAGGCGGAGTTTTGCGGGTTCGCTAATTTTAAAGAAATTGCTATCCTCGACCGCATTATTGCTGGTATAAATGATAAAAACTTACGACAAAGACTTTTGGGTGAAGAGAAATTGAGTTTAACAATTGCGGAAAAGATTATTGCTACATGGGAGGTTGCGAGGGCAAACGCTGGTACAACTGTACACCAACATCCGGTTCAGGGTCAAATTGCGGCAATCCAGAGTAGCCCGAGCGGCACATTTGGAACGACTTACGGAAAGTTGCGAAAAGTATTGGATTTAGCAGAGAAATACCAGCAGCATGATACCAATAGAGGGGCTAGCACCAGCAGAGGGCCAGTCAAAAGCCGACTAGGGTTTAGGCCTTACGCTCGTGAACAACGAGGGTTTAGCCAGCGCTCGTATGGAACAAGAAACAGTGGTTACAATCAGGATGGATATAGGACGAGAATTAAACCGGATTATTCGCAAATAATTTGTAACTTCTGTGGAGTTAAGGGACATATAAAAAAAAATGTTTCAAATTGAAGAATCTTCACAGAGATACGGTCAATCTAGTGGAGTCTTACAGACCGGGGCCCAGTGCGGATCGCCATATAGCTGAGCTGATGGAACGAATGCGAACAAATGAGTCAGATGGAGAGGAGAGCGAATCAGGTGATTTGGAATGCATGTTGGTTTCGTCATTAATAAAATTAGTGACCCTTGTTTAGTACGGGTTGACGTAGAAGGAATTCCGATAGAGATGGAAATTGATTGTGGTTCGTCTGTATCCGTGATTAGTAAAACTCGATACTTTTCCAAATTTTTTAATCCCTTGCAAAAAAGTAAAAAAAAATAATAGTGGTTAATGGATCAAAACTGAAAATTGAGGGTGAGGCAAAGGTCTTGGCTAAATTGAATGACAAAGAAGAGATTATGCAATTACTTGTACTGGATTGCGAGAATGATTTTTATCCACTGCTGGGCCGAACTTGGCTAGATGTATTTTACTCTGAATGGAGACAATTTTTCACAAATCCAGCAACTATAAACAATTTGACAACTGAAGACAGTGAAATTGCTGTAAACGACATAAAAAAGAGGTTCAGTCATGTGTTTGAAAAAAGTTTCTTGGCACCTATTAATGGATTTAAAGCCCAACTGGTTATGAAAGATGAAAGTCCTATTTTTAAGAAAGCGTACGAAGTTCCTTATAGGTTGAAAGAGAAAGTAGCGGAATATTTAGATAAGCTGGAAGAAGAGAAGGTCATATCGCCAATAGATACTAGTGAATGGGCATCACCGATCATAATTGTGATGAAGAAAAATAACGACATCCGGTTAGTAATTGATTGCAAAGTATCTATTAATAGATCTATTATACCAAATACTTACCCGTTGCCCACAGCTCAAGACATTTTTGCGAATCTGTCTGGAAGTAAGATTTTTTGTGCCCTCAATTTGGAAGGGCTTACCACAGATAACAGATATTTAGGCTGGTATACCATACGTGTGTAAATAACCACAACCGTTGATTCAAATGCATCCAACATTTCGAACACGTTTGGCAATCGTTTGGAGATGGCGCGATGATCATTACTGTGTAAAACGCAGCCTAAATATAAATGTCAAACGTATTGGCTGCGTTCGACGGTAACTTATCAGTTGCGTCCGTATGTACTACCGCAATCAGTTGAGTAGATGGCAGTAGTGAGTCAACGTATATCATTTAAAAAGTTTACACAAGATTTCCAATAAAATTTGTTCTAGCTTAAATATCTGTTATCTGTGGGCTTACACTCAATTAGAATTAACAGAAAAATCTAAAAAATTTGTGGTTATTAATACTATGAAAGGACTATACACACAGAAAAAAAATATGAAAAGTAAACAGCGCGTAACATTTGCCATGCGGTAATTTACGCCATTCTTCGCTGAAATGGTCTTCTTCCTAAAAAGATTGCTTACAACTTGCATGCAATAGAGACTATTCAAGTTAAATATTGTATACATTTAGGCTATATCCCGCGTGGAATTACGCTAATAATGACGTTCCATTTATGTGCATGATTTTTGACGTAAATTTCAGTGGATTTTTCTATCTGTGCACTTATAACAGACTGCCTCAGGGAGCCTCTTCGAGCGCTTCTATCTTTCAGAATATGTCTGGGATGATAAATGTCAACAAGCCTTTGAGGAAAGCAAAAATTTGCTGCTAAATGCTGATTTTTTGGAATTCTTTGACCCTAAGAAGCCGATAATTATCATATCGGATGCATCCAGTTATGGTCTCGGAGGTTTGATAGCACATTTAGTAAAAGACGAAGAAAAACCTATTAGTTTTACTTCATTTTCTTTAAATCCAGCGCAAAAAAGTACATTTAGAAGCATTGGCTCTGGTTTGCACAGCCGGATGACACCATCTATGTTTCTGGCTCCAGCATAAAATTCACGTTATTATTTTGCTGTGGGCGTTATTTTCTGATACAATATTGTTGCCAAATATTCAAATTTGTTTTGCACCGTACTAACCGTGTTGTGTTGAATGACGGTCTTATTACAATTAAATCGAAAATCGAACACATTTTTCACGGCACGGAATAGGTGGTATATAACGATAATAGTAATAAAATCATTCAATTCGCTTAACAACAATTACTCCATCACAGAAAATTAGTCCTGAAATGATGTTTTTGTTTACTAATTTTGAATTGTCAGTGGGGCCCACCGCGCGCTAACCCCAGAGATGTTAGCCACCATTTTTTCCCATTGGTTAGATAGGCGATGACAGTAGGGTGGGTTTGCACGATAAAAAAGTTTCATAAATATGTATACGGACAACACTTTACAGTTTATACAGACCATAAGCCTTTAGTAGGCATTTTTGGAAAAACAGGAAACAATTCGATATATGTAACTAGACTTCAAAGATTTATACTGGATTTATCGATATACGACTTTGAAATAATTTACAGACCTTCACATAAGCTGGGAAATGCGGATTTTTGTTCGAGATTCCCTTTAACGCAGGATGTTCCTGAAGAACTTGATGCAGATATTATCAAAAGCATCAACTTTAGCAAAAATATTCCAATTGATTTTAAAATGATAGCTTGTAACGAGCATGTCTTTTCATGTTTTATTGTTCAATATATGTTACTCGTAATATCCGTTATTTATTTAAATTAATTTAGTAATTTGCCAAAACAGTTGAACCAGTCTAGAGCCCAAAATACAAATTCACTGCATTAGAAGCGCAAAACAAAATTGATTATGTGAGTTCCTACTGACGTTGTGAGCGGCCGTGGGCATTAATTGCCCATAAAAATGGATCAAATCTGCCGGGTGGCTTGTAGCACATGGGGGAATCCTTTCAGGATGCGTTGACCTTTGGCGTTTTCTTTCCACCTAAGATTTTGGGGCCGAACAGCGAGATGGATGATTGAAGCTGTTCGTGGAAAGAGACGCAAACATGCGCGAATATGATTATTTAGAGCGCGAGAGTAATTTTCGGAATCACGAAATTAACTTCGTGATGTCCGGTGATGCAATTTACAATTTGGCGGTTAATCTGAGGATTCCCAAGTTGATCAAGTTCACTTCGAACTGATCCGTGGAAGAGGCAGGAGTGGCCCAAAGTTCTCGCGCTGTGGTATATTGTAGAAGGTAGTGACATGAAAGATAATCAATTAGTTAAACTTAATTAAATTCTAATTCCTTTCCCTTAGTTGTAGCAAATAGTAATTGTGTGTGCTATTGTTAAAAGGCGGTGTGTTATCGTGTGTGGCTTCGTGCAATTAAAGGTAATTCGTGCTAATTTGTGCTATTTGTATTGTGAAATTAACACGTGATACGTGTAACCAACTATTTGAAGGTTTCTTGCCAAGCCGTTCAACCGTCCGTGGCACCACAACCGGACTCCCAGTGGCCATTTCTGACCCCACCATCAGGCTCAGAAGTTCTCCCGGGGCACGCCGGAAGAGGGACGCTTCCGTTTTCTACGCTCCCTAGGCAGGACGTACATCAGCGCATACGTTATTTCCGTTCCCCTAGTGACGACTAGGGAAACCTCGACGCACGTGTCGCGGCGCGCGCAAAGAAAGTCTCCGATGATCGAGTGAACCGTCCGCCAACCAGCAGCAGAAAGGCAATCAGCCTACCCCTGGCGGCAACAGCACGGATAAAAATAAAAAAGCAAAAAAGATTAAAATCTAATCTAAAACTATATTTGATCTATCCACTCATTGCAATGTTTAGTTTTACAATAATCTATGAATGATTAAAATGAGTTTAATCATTTGAAATGCATATTCCATGTATATCTACTTTAGATTATTGTCAATTTATTCATTGGTTTATTGGTTTTACGAAACGACAAATGTTTTACGCTTTGAAAAAACAACAACATATTTTAGAAATCAAACTAGAAATTTATTTCTTAAATTACATTGTGCGGACTATATTTCATTGGAATAAGCGTCATTGCCTGCTGGGTGACCACTTATCGATCGATCATATGGAAGGCACACTATTCCTCGGTCATCTGGGATAATTTGATGAGAATGAAGTACCAAACGTTAACTTTGGTTGCTCTTCGGCCGCGCGTCTTCCAAAACAAAATCTTTCCGATGAAATTGGCCACGGATTCGATTTTCCTGTTGGGAACAAAATTTAGTTAAGTTAGAACATTCAATAAGCTTAGCATGTTTTTACCTGCTGCTGCACCATGATGTCTGAGAAACCGCTGAGCGCTGAGTGCATGGATCAATGCAATCGATTGATCCGTAATTCAGATTATTTCCTCGAATCATGAGGGGTAAAGATATGAAGTATTCCACGATTTCTCCGAATATTGAAGCAGATTCCGTCGGTAAATTCAAACATGGAATCACTTGAGCTTTGGACGATAGATCCGCTGAATGCAGCCGCCACAAGATTCCAATTTCGACATCCTTTTTCAAAACTGCCGTGATCCATTCCGTGGGCCACTATAGAAAAACCTGCGATAAGCAAAAATTGGGAGAATTTGTGTTTATTTTCAAAAAGTTCTGCTGAATAAAAAATACGATATGTTTTTAGTTACCTGAGATAATTCGTAGAACTCAGCAAATCGTTAGCTTTGGATTTAATGATAGACACAAATTATTTTTCACGCAATGAAACAGTATGGCTGTTCTCTTCAAATTGAAGCGTCATCTGGAAAGTCCCCAGATTAATAATGAGGAGTAGAAAATCAATTTAATGATTATATTTCGGAAAAGCAATTTAATGCTTAAAAATGGGTTTAATTTTAATCTTTGGCAAGAATAAAATTTGAAAAATATTGGTAATGGATAAATAATAAGCTAACTAGCTTATTCATTTTTGTCCGTGAGCTTCGTCGTCGTACGAGAGCGCAGCAGCGAGTTCACCGCCACCCCCTTTCCGTTCATCCAGCATCGTCATCATCGTCACCGAAGAAGGTCTGTGAGTACCCACCCATTTAACATTCATGCGCATGACAATTTTATTCACGCCGCAACACAGTTTCCGTTGCGTGGCGTGCACGGCCGTTTTTGTAAGACCGTGAAGCAAATTCTGTGAATCGAAAACCCATTGCGTTCGCCGAGGCGAACGAGAGATTCGATAGCACGTTGTTAGTAATGCACACCTAGCCAAAGCACACACGATAGGTAGACAGGGACCATAGCATGGGAAAGGTTGAGAGAGAATAGAAAGAGAAGAGCGAAGAGAAATGAACACTGATGTAGAAGGATAGAAAGTAGAAATAAAGCTCAAAATTGTTCGGATAAAAGCTCGTTTGTTGCGTATGTGATGTCGAAACATTTCCGTTGTACAGTATAAGAGATGAGGAAGCGGACAAATAGATCCACGCAATAAATGTTGGTCCCAATTAAGTGAAATGAGTTGAGTGTTTTTCATGTCACACGTATCCCGTTTGTAGTTTTTTGTTGTAGAAATTGTTTTACTGGGAGGTTGGCTCCGAAACCAACCGGGCAACTTTTTAGTCGGACACGGGTCGGTTCGATTGAGAATTTCAGGATACTTGCCGGTGATGATAAAACCCCCTTTATATAATTCATCACTGGCCGATAATTATAATCTTGTTCTAGATCATTATATTCATAAACCGCATTAGTAGCGTTTCTTTTTGTGGACAGTTTCAGTCAGCCATCTTACTTCCCGGACCAAATTTAAAAACTGAGCCTTCTTCCCCTGAAAGGTCTCAACGGTCGGGCAACCCAAATATTGGTGGATGGTCTCCCTCGGGAGTGGCGCTAAAGCCATCTCACTTTTAAGCCGGGAAGGTCAGTAAGGCTGACGATAATAAGCTGAGGGTACACAAAATGACGAGTTCTTGCAGGAAATCAAGGGATTCATGCGTAATGGTTGGCCAGAAAGAATAAATAAACGATTTAGTGATGTTTATGCAAACCAACAGGATTTAGAAACAGTCAACGATTGTTTACTCTATAAAGACAGATTTATAGTTCCAATAATTTATCAAAAACAAGTATTAAAGCTGCTTCATAATAATCTCGGAGGGGTAGTGAAAATGAAACGATTAGCAAGAAGTATGGTTTATTGGTTTGGGATTAATACTGACATTGAACAATTCGTAGCTTCTTGTGAGGCTTGCAGTAGCATGGCGATTGCCTATAAACCAGAGACGTCATCTGAATGGATTGAAACCAACAGACCGTTCAGCAGAGTGCACGTGGATTTCTTTTATTTTGAACACCGTACTTATCTACTTATCGTTGACAGCTTCTCCAAATGGATTGAAATAGAAGAAATGAAGCAGGATACAGATAGCAAGAAGGTTTTGAAAAAATTACTCGCGTATTTTGCGCGTTTTGGTTTGCCAGATGTTTTAGTTTCCGACAACGGTCCGCCGTTCAACTCCTATGAGTTTATAATTTTTCTTGAGAGGCAAGGCATTAAGGTAATGAAAAGTCCACCGTACAATCCTTCTAGTAACGGGCAGGCAGAGAGATTAGTCAGAACAGTAAAAGAAGTTTTGAAAAGGTTTCTATTGGAGCCAGAAATCTTGGAGTTGGACCTGGAAGACCAGATAAATCTTTTCTTGTTTAATTTTAGAAACAACAATATGACGAGTGACGGCCATTTTCCGTCTGATAGGATATTTTCCTATTCACCGAAGACAATTTTAGATCTCATTAACCCAAAAAAACATTATAAACAACATTTAGTTGTACCACAACCAGATGATGAAAGCATCACAAAACCTAAGGTCGGGAAAATTCCGAAGTACCCAAATAAGGCGATTGACGATATGCTGATTGGTGATGAGTTATGGTATAAAAACCATAAATCTCGTGATCATGCACGCTGGATAAAGGCAACTTATATTAAAAGGTACTCTCCTAATGTATTCCAGATACGTATTGGAAGCGCCGAAGTAATGGCGCATCGGAATCAAATAAGGATTCGTAGAGATGAGTCACATCGGCAAAGGCCAAACGTGTTCATTACCCGAGACTGTACAGACGAAGCTACGAACGAGATGGGAGAGGTTATCGGAGAGAACCAGGAGTTTGGTGAAAACGGATCGGAGGCACTTCCTAGGGGGAGCAACCGGACACGGAAACGAAAACGAGAAGCTTCCGGTATTGACGTACAAGAACCCAGGAGGTCTAAACGTAACAAGAAGCCGAATCACCATGAAGATTTTTGCTATGATTAATTGATTAATTCAAAATTATTATACATTTAGTTTAAATCTGTTAACAGTGAACTATGATTATATTTCTGATATTTCAATAGCTGAAGTAATCTGTGTGGCCAAGGCCAAATCTGAAATGCTAGAGATAAGTTTAAAAGGGGAAGAATTGTTATACCCTTGCGCACCCTGCGCATTCGAAGAACCGCAAACGTTCGAATGTCTATCGTATGCCTTCGGGCGATCTATCATCGTACGCCTTCGTACGTTCTGAGTATTGAATTATTGTTCTCATGTAATGTATAAAGAAAGCTGAAATATAGAGTTAGTCTTTTCTGAAACTTGAACCGATCCGGACTTGCTTTCCTCTTTACCGCTATCACAGTCGACCTCGTGTTGGATATTTAAAAAATGTGACATCTGTTGTTAACAGATACCGAGATCACCTCGACATCTTCATAAATGTCGCAGGAAGGGCTTTTGGAACGGAATGATGTGTGCAGAAGCTGCAACTTGTTGTGCAAAGTTGAGCAAGGAGAGAAATATAGAGCTGTTCTTTCACTTACTGTTCGATTTACCCGTAGGTACATTTGGGGCAATACTTAAAAATAAGGATTATTATTGCACAGGTCTGTTTTGATCTTAACCATGGGCTGAGAAATCTGATAGAAATTCAATCAATTTGAATATCCTAACAAGAGTATGTGAAAAGCTTCGGCACCCCAATGAAATCATAATGTATTTAAAAACACAGTTTCCCAAAACCAATAACATTTATTTCGTCAACAATGAAACCTCAAAGCTTCAACTTCAGCTCTTCTACCAAATTTGCCCATACCTTTTCGGCTTGTGTCTGCGAATACTCATAGCTCCAAGCAGTGCAAAACACGATATCCGAATGTTTCACCAAATCGGTATTGCTGACCTGGGCATTTATCCTCTTCTCGGCTTCCTCCTCGGTCAAACCATTTCGTTCCTTCAACCGTTTTATGGCTTCCTCGCGGGGAATTATGCAGGACCAAACTTCGTGACAAGCGGTTTGCCATCCCGCTCGCAACAGCACTGCTGCCTCCATTATGATTATCTGTTTGTTCTGTTTCTCGTACAGATCCTTGATGCGCAGCCTAGCTCGTTCCAAAATGGCGTCCCACAGAATGGTGTTGAGTAAATCCAGCTTATCCGGATTGGAGAAAACAATTTCCCCCAAAGCCTTCCGGTTGATTGATTTGTCATCATTTAAAATATTCAACCCAAAATTATTGATCACCGTTTGGTAGCAATCCTCACCCGGTTGGTAGAGCTCATGGGCGATCTTATCGCAATCGATCACCCCTGCGCCAAGCTTCGCGAAACGGTCCGCCATTTTGCTTTTCCCAGCAGCAACCCCACCGACCAGTCCGATGATGTACGGTTTCGGGCTCAGGTGTGGCTTCACCTCGCGGGGTTTCAGCCGAGTGCCCAGCAGATCCATACGTTGATTGCTGGAACTTATCTTGTCTTCCTTATCTTCAACGGTAAGCTCATCGTCCAGTAGACCGATCGTATGAACCTGCAACTGGTTGAGTCCATTTTTGGCACGCAGTTCATTCACCTTGGCTCCACCACGGGATGTTTCCGTGCTAACGACAATGAGCTGAAAGAGTTGTGAACGGTAACATTTATATATGACTCAATAGAAATAGATAAAGATCGAGGGAATTTAAAGAGTTAAGATCATGTTCGAAAATAATGACGGATTGTTTACTCTAAAGGTGATTTTTTTAATTTAAAGATTCTTTTAAAGCCATTTGCAACACAGCGAATAAATGAGCATTCCTAAACGGCAGAAGCATATACGACAAGTCCCATTATGTATCTATCAATTGGCACGTTTGAATGCGAAATAAATCATAACATGCATAGGTAACTTTTTCCTATGCATGTTAAGGAATAAGTATTGAAACATTTTCAAAAAATAGAAACATATCCATTTAACCATTGGATCAGTGCAATATCTTCCGGACCACAAATGTATATATTTTGCACGCCCTAAAATTTAATCTGGACAACTGTACTAAAACGATTGATAAAACATCCGCCTGTCAAGTGTCAGACAACACGTACTTTTAAAACTCACAATTCCAATCTGAACTTTTCTTGTATATTCTGAAAAGTTTTAGTGATGCTTTCTTTGAAGTGTAATTTCATTAAAAATCTACGTGGTTTATGAAAAGCCTCTCAGGTAAGATTATTATTTTTTATATTTATTAACCTACACAGATAGAAGTATGTTGTGATTTCAAATGTATTATCATGCACATATTTGGAACATGCCAATAAACGCAAAATTCAATGGTTCTTACTGCTCTGTTAAATCGAAATAAATTGAAACTGTTTTTGCATGTTAAATTAAGTCAATGTCAATGTTAGATTTCGAATGTTTATTCGTTTGTTGGGATTGGCTGCAATTTTACACGTCGTTGAATTTTCAAAATTATTTGCTATATAAAGAAGTTCATTATCCAATTAGACTCACATCCATATTCGGATCCGTTGCCGTCGGTCCAAAAGGATCACTTATGGGAACGACTTCGTGTTTCAACGTACGATCCACATCCTCAAGAAACGCTCGAACATCTTCGATTCTCCGTTCCGTCGGTTGAATCAGCTCCCACAGTTTCTTGCTTTTGATCATATTTTCATCCGTCACTCCGATGACCAATCGCTCCTTGGCCAATAGTGCCGCCTGCGACAACAAAACCTTGTGACCGGCATGGATTCGATCGAACGTTCCACCGAGAACGACATTGTTAAATGTCTGGCTGGCATCGCTGGACTCGGCTACATCAATCGAAAACGGCTGCGTACCGAGTTCGATTTCCCGCGAGCCGGGGTACAGCTTCGCTATATCCAACCCATCCCGGTGCGATTCGAGACAGTAGTCGTAGAAGAGGTAGTCAATGTGGCGATCCAAACGGGCGAATTCTTTCAATTTGAGGGAACTTATTAGTATGCGTAAATCCACGTCCGGCCCGAGCACCTTCGGTGAACTTTGATACACAGAGGCAATAAATTGGCTGAAAGTGGTCGATTTTGCTACATCTTGAAACCGTGGATGTAACTGAAGGTAAAGAGTCCCGAGCGCGTACTTCCGAGTGGCAGCCAACGTACTGGCAATGTTGGTCAGATGCACAGCTGTTAGGAGACCCGTTTTCGATGACATCCCTGTGGTACCGGAATTACACTTATATCACATAATAAAAATAATATTAAATGCTGCAGAGATTTGCACGATTGGCGAAAGTACAATTAGACAATCACATATCAAAATTTCATATCATCACTTGGACTTTGGACATACCCGCACATAAAACAAGTATTTTCCGTGTAATGTTATCGTTTCCAATTGGACTGCAAATGCGATGTTTTGTATGATCTTCTTTGATTTGACAGTTGGAAGATAGATTATTATATAGCAATCGTTGCTAAAGGCTGCCTTAGGGCCGATGTCCACGTAGCGGTTTTTAAAGCTGCGTTGACGCAGCGTTACTCGGCGTTGAATCAGGCTATGAATGCACACGACAAGCGGTAATTTGCCGCAAAACTTCTAACGTCAAACCAATCTGTCACGCCACATGTCATCCGCCTGCCAGTTGTTGTCAGTTTGTCATTTTCCATTATGATCCAATATGAATCGAGTTATCGATTCACATAAAGGGGTCGTACACTAATTACGTAAGCACTTATGGGGGGAGGGGGGGTCTGCATATTTCTTACGCTCCATATAAATAAAAAATGATTTGTATGGGAAAAATCTTACATGGGGGGGAGGGGGGTGGGTGTTGAAAAACCCAGAAAAAATGCTTACGTAATTAGTGTACGGTCCCAAAGACATCAAACGTGAAATATTTAAAGAATTACAAATTTAAAAGTTTGATTTTGATTTGTATGAAGCTCATTGCCCCCGAACAAGAATCAATGGGTAATGCTATTAAAAACATGTCATTCCCCAAGTAACCATGAAGCTATATATGCTTGTAAAAAAACACAGACCTTAAAGTTGAATTAAAGTGGAAAAGGGCAATTATAAGACCGAATTAATGGTTCATTACTTTGGCATGTTGAAATAAAGCACCAGTAATGCATCGCTGCATTCGTAATGCGGATTTAGAGTATCGTTGTCTGACAGTTGATAAATAAATGCAACAACACATCGTTAAAACAGATCTAATGCAATTAGCATTTAGCATGCCGATTTGTGATGGATATATGTGCAATATTGTAATGCTTGGTGTTACTTGGGTCGCTTTTACATGCCTATGTAATGGCAGACTAGAGCAAGTAACTCAGTATTATCCCAAAATAAAAAGTTCCATTGATACTATCTACCTATCTAGTAGAGAGTAAAAAAATCAATTCACTGTCGATTTAAGTCACCCATAATCTACTTCTAAAATGAAAAGTTCGAACTTCCGAAATTAATTGTAGAGCTGTGAAATTGAAATCATGCCACACAATCCGAAAACACGTTTTCAATAAAGAGGCAAAAATTTGACATTGCTTTGCTTTATCCCAATATATTTTCTACAATTATAATAAATAATTATTGTTATAATTTCATAATGTTCTTTATTCTTTATTTTCAACTTAAATTTTTTACTTCATAGGGGTAGATTAATCTTGAATAATTGTGGATCCAGACATTTAATTGTTCTTATCTTGAATCCATCATATGTTGTCTTTGGGGTACGATTCTTTATTAATTTAATTTATCGGCTAAATAGGGACGAATCATTTTGTTCTGGAATAAAAATTCATTAAACATTTTGGTCAGATACTGTAGCCGATTTTCACTCCACTGCAACACGGACCGATCGCAATAGCGTTGCCCACAACACTAGAAGAGTCGCACTGATCCCGGAGTCTTACTATGGCTCGCCACCATCTCATCATGTGGTCCCATTTCTTTTTGCAATTGCAATCCACATTGTTTGACGACATCCTTCCGTCAACATTCCTAAAAACATGTTTATCTATCAGCTATAAAAAAGCTAACATATTGGAATCTCGGTATCGAACTTACATTTATTATTTTTCCCATGGAATTGGTATCGTCTGCCTTGGTGTATACAGGGTCCCGCGGAATACACCTTGTTGGTTGAATTTTGCCTGCTCCGTCATTCAGTCCAAAACTGTCACATCGCCGTCTGTTCGGAAATCAATTTATTCTGATAAAGTTGGTACAATCAACGTCACTATCGCGCACATATTTCGGTTGACTTTAACACTATTCGCCAGCCTGGGATGTTTGCTTATCACTTCTTTCCAAAGGTGTGTTGATCACGGCTGGTATTACCATAGGAGCGAAAGAAACACTTGCTGCTCCGAACTATTACTAGCACTATTATTTAAAGAAGTTAGATTTGAAACGTTTTGTTATTTGCAAACTAATTTGCGAAACCAAAATGAACTGATTTGCGAAGTATTTTTGTTTGTTTTGATTTCGCTCTGACAGATTCTTTCTGCAGATTTTCCCACTAGAAATCTTGTTGGAAAGAAAAAGAATAGAGAAATGTCAAAAAAATACTCGCGTGCACGCTGCGTTCCTGTGGGGAAAAGCGGTGACTTTGCGGTAGCTTTCGCCGCAAATGAGACGCGAGTCGACGCCGCGTTAACGCAAGTGCGTGTGCATGATTCTATGTGATGTTGGGTACTTCCTACCGCAAATGCGTGGACGCTGCGTGCACGCAAGTTCAAAACCGCTACGTGGACATCGGCCCTTACACCTCGGGAAAATTTTCCGCCGGAATTTGGTCCCCGTGTATTTTAAAGGGGGCCGGGATTTTTATTTTCCGTGCCCAAATTCCGAAAACATCGCATATGCAAAAATACATGGAGAAAAAATCCGCGGACCAAATTCCCGAGGTGTGAGGCTACCTTAAAGGCTGCCTCACACCTCGGGAAAATTTTCCAGCGGATTTTGAGCCCCGTGTATTTTAAATGGGGCCGGGATTTTGATTTTCCGTGTCCAAATTCCGAAAACATCGCATATGCAAAAATGCATGGGGAAAAAATCCGCGAACCAAATTCCCGAGGTGTGAGGCTACCTTAACTACCTACCTACCAGACTACAATGACGACGACGACGACGACGATAATGACGATAAAGCATCTACGAGCTTAACAGCGGAATCGGACTTCAACGAGGTAATAATGCAAAAATGGCTGGAGGGTCCACTATTGGTTGGGGGTCCACTATTGGGCACTTTACCCTAATTAAATTGTTCATCAAGTCCATCTTAAATCATATAAATTTAAATAGTTTATATCGAGAAAGTCGGGATCATGTTTGTTCAGTTTCCCTTATGGCTAAAACACTGATTTCTAAGAAAATTATTTTAAGCTTTTTAGTGGAATGTCTTCACTTGTCATAAGACGAGTTTACGTATCTGTCAAGATACAATTAAGTGGTGGAATTCAATGGGATTGTACAAACTCTTCTTATGACAAGTGACTGATTTCTAGCTATGAGCTTGCAATCGCACGCATGTCAATTTGGGCTTATATTATAATGATGATCTGAGGCCTACCCCTACCTGGAGGCAAATCATTTTAAAGATCGACGAGATATGTTCTGGCCACGTCCTTACGAAAGCTGAGGATGGAGAGGGATAGTTAGTTGGAATGGTGGTTGGACAAGTAGCACTGCGAATAATTTGATCAAATCTCATGTTCTGTAATGAAGCCCCTTTCGATATGAATGCTAGCAATATAAAAAGGAGCAAGAAAGTGTCTTCAGAATGTGTAGGGGATATGGACGTACTGGCTATTCATTACAGGTAGACAAAACATCACAAGGATGCCCTTATTCGCATTAACTACTCAGGGTAGAGAAAAGCCATCACTGACAACTGGAGCGTGAACCGGATAACTGGTACTCTCACAATATTCACGGCAATAGCAGCAAACGATGCCCTGCGGCGTATTTAGTTCTTTCTAAATAATATTTGGGTTCAAATTCATGTAACGGATGGTTGACAAAATAATTGGAACTCGCTCAACGATTTCGTGCATCTATTATCCAATCAGTTGTAATCTTCAACAGGACTCTCCATGTACAACCAAAATAGCATATTCATCATAGGTAGCAAGCAGCAACGGGTCATCCATGACAGGGATAATATTTTCACTTTCGTTTCAATCTTGGCCATACTGCTTGATAATATGGGTAGTAGTTGATTATTTTCCCCCGCCGGACAACACAGTCTCCGAAAGGGTCGTCTCCGTATCGGATTCAACTGGAGACAAATGTTGGCTGCTGGATTTTCCTTATGCTTCGCTGTCACCACGGTCCTCAGTCGAGTCGTTTCGAAGGAGATCACTTCCACTCCACGACTATAGCTGGAATTCACGCTTACGAATACTTCGACTGCCTTTAGCAACAGAAAACAAAAGTACTGGTGTTCTAGATTTTCCTTTTTTCCATTATTCACTAAATCTTTGTTGGCACCACTATTCGTTTAAAAGTTGTTTAAGATTTTAATTTTTTTTTTACGAAATATATTCGTTTGACAGACGAAGAAACGCGTCCTCTTCTAGCGTAGCCGGAGAGAGGAGCATTGTGACAAATAAGACAATAATTAGGATCGCTTTTGAAATCATTCTTATAGTTTTGTCAAATTTTGCTCGATTTAAATAGTAAAACCTCTTGATGTAGACAACTATTTTAGCTACTTATAATTGATAAAAAAAATATCACTGGGCCTGAGACCTCGTTTTGCCGACATCCATTTAGCCGAACGCAACTTGGCCAAACAACACATTAGGCGAAAAGTCATTAAAACAAATTCTAAACAAATTCTCACTTCTCGTTTCTCACTTGAGACTTATAACTTTACACTTCTCACTCTATATTTGTCTCTTTTCACTGTGAAAGTGACAAGTGACAAGTGACAAGTGAATGTGAGAAGTAAGAAGGGGAAGTGCGAATTGAACAGAAAGAAGCAAACAGTACGAATGAAGAAGGCAGAAGAAGTAAAGAAGAAAAGAGAAAATAGAAAGATCGAAGAAATGAAGTATGAAATAAAAGGAGAGAAGGGGTTATCTTTACATTCAAAGGTTCGATGATGAAGCGGGTAAAACGAGGCCAGCCGCCCTAAAAAAAGCCTCGAAAGCTGCCTAACAGTTGAAAAAATATGTTCAATTCTAAAGTAGGATTGAATGCCTTAAAACGTTTATATTTGAAGTTCAACCTTCGAGTGACTCCCTTATTCTCAGTTTGGCAGCCATAGATTGAACATCCGGAATATTCTGACAAGCACACGCACATGCTCCACACACTAAGTTGTAATTTTTCCAGCTCGGCAAAACAGGCACCGCTGTAACTCAGTAGCTGTTGATGTGCTCTTCCAAAATTAGACATTGTCACATTTTTAGCTTGGCCTTCCATCAATGTTTAATACGACAGATGCGAATCAAGTTTATCTATCTATCTAAGTGCATTTTACGACAAACAGACTCCTAGTTTAAGTGCAATCATCATTTTATTGAAGTAGTATCTTTTACTCAAATTTTGAGTTGTCCCGTTTTTAATGAAAATGAGTCGGATTCGACTCAATTTTGAGTAGTTCATTTTTAGCGTGCATGTATTTTTACATAAGCGATGTTTTCGGGACTTGGACACGGAAAATCAAAATCCCGATCCCATTTAAAATACACGGGGACCAAAATCCGGTGAAAATTTTCCCGAGGTGTAAAGGCTACCTTACACCTCGGGAAAATTTTCCGCCGGATTTTTGCCCCCGTGTATTTTAAAGGGGGCCGGGATTTTGATTTTCCGTGTCCAAATTCCAAAAACATCGTATATGCAAAAATGCATGGGGAAAAATCCGCGGACCAAATTCCCGAGGTGTGAGGTTACCTTAAGGTGGCCTTAAGAGGCCCCACACACGCTCCGACATGTTGTACAACCTTGACTCCGCCCCCAGCAAATATGGTTCGGTCGGAGTAAAGTCGGACCGTCTGTGGGCAAGTTGTACTGTCTAACAGTCGTACAACTTACCCACAGACGGTTCGACTTTACTCCGACCGATCCAAATTTCCTGGGGGCGGAGTCAAAATTGTACAACATGTTGGGACTACAGTGACTATAATAACAGTGCCGTCAAGTGTCAAAATTGGAACAGAATCAGCTGTCAGTTCCATACAAATGCGCATTCCAAACGAGCAGGAGACCTGTCAAACAACTGTCTAACAGTTGTACAACTTACCCACAGACGGTTCGACTTTACTCCGACCGATCCAAATTTCCTGGGGGCGGAGTCAAAATTGTACAACATGTTGGGACTACAGTGACTATAATAACAGTGCCGTCAAGTGTCAAAATTATAACAGAATCAGCTGTCAGTTCCATACAAATGCGCATTCCAAACGAGCAGGAGACCTGTCAAACGTGGAATATGGCGATACTCTTCTTATAGGGCACTGCACGGACTGCTTTGTCTCTTTCTCGCTGCAAAGAAATTAGAAAACAACAAGGCCAGTGAACGTCAAAATTTATGAAGAACGAAAGAGAAAGAGATGTTTCCGTGCAGTGCCCTATTAGGCTTTCAGCGATCGTGTACGTACACGCACGTTTCACTCACACTCTTAAGGCTGGAGCACAATGGATACGTTGCGTTTGCGTTTGAGTTTGCGTATTGCAATCCGTTTGATACGTTTTGTACTATAATACAAAACGTACGCAAAACGGATAAGCAACCCACAATGCATACGGTTTTTGACAGTTAATCAGTTAACATTTATTTGTCGCTGTTGGGTTCCAAATAAGTTATTACGGAATGGATATATGTATCTCTGGCGCTCGAGATTTTGAGCTTTTATTTTTTTAGACAAGTTATTAAAGTATTCAGAAAATTTGAAGGAGAATCACAACTGAATTTTTGGACATTGGAGGATGGAGGTTCATTAAAAATCGTGATTGATTCAGGTGTTTCCTAGGCAAGTTTACCCACAAGTCATTACAGGATTTTTTTGAGAAATTCCTCCGAGAGCTTCTTTAGGAACTTCTTCGTAAAATCCTCCTAGACTTCCTCCGAAAGTACCTCAAGATGTTCCAGAAGTTTCTCCGTAAATTCTTCTAGAAGTTCCTCTAAGAATTCCTCTAGAAATGCCTACAAAATATCCACATGAATTATAAATAGTTTATCTAAAATTACGTCGGGAAGTTTCACCAAGAATTCTTCTGGAAGTTTCTTCAGGAATTTTCCAAAAATTACTCAAAAAATTTCCTTTAGAAGTTTTTATAGGAAGTCCTCTAGAAATTTCTACAGGAATTCCTTCGGAAGTTATTACAAAATAACATTCGGAAAATCCTACGAAAAATCCACTAGGAATTCCTCAGGATGTTCTTCCAGAAACTCCAAAATTTCCCCCAGGAAATGTTCCGGAACATCCTCCAATGATTGCTCTGGAAGTTCATCCAGGAATTGCTTCGGAAGTTCCTCTAGGAATTGCTTCGGAAGCTCTTCCAGGAATTCTTCCGGGAGTTCCTCCAGAATTTCCTCCGGAAGTTCCTATGAGATATCCTCCCGAAGCTCCCCCAGGCATTCCTTCGAAAGTTTCTCCAACAGTTCCCCCCAAAGTTTCTTCAGTAATTCTCCTGCAAGTACCTCCAGGAATTTCCCCAGAAATTCCTCAAAAATTGACTTCGGAAGTTTTTTTTAAATCCTTCAGGAATTTTCGTAAGTTCCTCCGGAAATTCCTCCGCAAATTCCTCCAGAAATTCATCCGGAAGTTCTTCCAGGAATTCCTCCAGAAATTTATGAAAAATTACAAAAAATCATTCCAAAAATCCTCCGAAAATTCCTCTACAAAATCCTCCGGGAAACCATCCAGGAATTCCCCTGGAACTGCCTCCAATCATTCCCCCAGAAATTTTGCAAATATTTCCTCCGGAAGTTGCTCCAGCAGTCACCAGACACCCCCCCACCCCACGAAGTTTCTCCTGGAATTCCCCCCGAAATGCTACAAACAATAACTTCGGAAGTTTTTATAAAAAATCCTACAGAAATTTTCAAAAGTTCCTCCAGGATTCCTCCGGAAATTCCTCCAGAAATTCCTTCGGAAGTTCTTCCAGGAATTCTCCTATAAATTCCTCAAAAGTTACTTCCGAAGCTTCTACAGGGAATCCTCCAGAAATTTGTACAGGAATTCTTTCGGAAATTTCTACAAAAAAAAAAAACATACGGAAATTGCTCTGAAAATTCCTCTGGAAAATCATCCGGAAGTTCCTTCAGGAATTTCTCCGGAAGTTCCTCCAGGAATTTCTCCGGAAGTTCCTCCAGGATTTCCTCCGGAAGTTCCTCCAGAAATTTCTCCGAAATTTCCTCCACAAAATCTTCCGGAAGTTCCTCCAGAATTTCTTCCGAAATTTCCTTCAGAAATTCTTCCGGAAGTTTCTTCGGGAAATCTTCCGCAAGTTCTTTCAGGAATTCCTCCGGAAGTTCTATCAATAATTCTTCCTGAAGTTTCCTGAGGAATTCCTCCGGAAGTTCCTTCAGGAATTCCTCCGAAAGTTCCTCAGGAAAATCCTCCAAGAATTCCTCTGGAAGTTCCTCCGGGAATTTCTCCGGAAGTTCTTTTTGGAATTTATACGGACTTTCCTTCAGGAAATTCTCCGGAAGTTTTTCCAGAAATTCCCCGGGAAGTTCCTTCAGGAATTCCCGGGAATGTTCCTTCAGGAAATGTTCTGGAAGTCCCTGCAGGAAATTCTCCGGAAATTTCTGCTGAAACTCAGGAAGATCCTCCACGAATACCTGCGGTACTTCTTTCAGGAATTTATGCGAGAGTTCCTTAAGGATTCCGAAAGTTACTCCACGAATTCCTCAGAAATATCCTATGAATTCCTCCGCAAATTCATCCAATTTATAAAAAAATACAAAAAATCATTCGGATTCGAAAATTCCTCAAAAAAATCCTCAGGGAGACCCTCCAGGAATTCCCCTGGAACTGCCTCCAAGAATTCCCCCAGAAAATCTTCAAATATTTCCTTTGGAAGTTGCTCCAGCAGTCACCAGCCACCCCCACCTCACGAAGTTTCTCCAGCAATTCTCCCCGAAATGCCACAAACATAACTTCGGAAGTTTTTATAAAGAATCCTAAAGAAATTTTCAAAAGTTCCTCCAAGATTCCTCCGGAAATTCCCCCAGAAATTCCTCCGGAAGTTCTTCCAGCAATTCCTCTATAAATTCCTCAAAAATTTCTTCCGAAGTTTCTACAGGGAACCCTCCAGATTTGAACAGGAATTCTTGCGGAAATTTCTACAGAAAAACATTCGGAAAATGCTCTGAAAATTCCTCTAGGAAATCATCCGGAAGTTTCTCCACAAATTTCTCCGGAAGTTCCTCCAGGAATTTCTCCGGAAGTTCCTCCAGGAATTTCTCCGGAAGTTCCTTCAGCATTTCCTCCGGAAGTTCCTTGAGGATTTCCTCTGAAAGTTCCTCCAGGAATTCCTCTGAAAGTTCCTTCAGGAATTCCTCCGAAAGTTATTCCACGAAATTCTCCGGAAGTTCCTCCAGGAATTCCTACGGAAGTTTCTTCAGAAATTCCTACGGAAGTTCCTCCAGGAATTCCTCCGGAAGTTCCTCCAGGAATCCCTCCGGAAATTCCTCCAGGAATTCCTTCGGAAGTTCCTGCAGGTATTCCTCCGGAAGTTTCTCCGGAAGTTCCTCCAGGAATTCCTCCGGAAGTTCCTCCAGGAATTCCTCCGGAAGTTCCTCCAGGAATTCCTCCAGATGTTCCTCCAGGAATTCCTCCGGAAGTTCCTCCAGGAATTCCTCCGGAAGTTCCTCCAGGAATTCCTCCAGAAGTTCCTCCAGGAATTCCTCCGGAAGTTCCTCCGGGAATTCCTCCGGAAGTTCCTCCGGGAATTCCTCCGGAAGTTCCTCCGGGAATTCCTCCGGAAGTTCCTCCGGGAATTCCTCCGGAAGTTCCTCCGGGAATTCCTCCGGAAGTTCCTCCGGGAATTCCTCCGGAAGTTCCTCCGGGAATTCCTCCGGAAGTTCCTCCGGAAGTTCCTCCGGAAGTTCCTCCATAAATTCTTCTGGAAGTTCCTCCAGGAATTCCTCCGGAAGTTCCCCTAGGGATTCCTCCGGAAGTTCCACCAAGAATTCCTCGGGAAGTTCCTCCAGAAGGTCCTCCAGGAATTCCTCCTGAAGTTCCTTCAGAATTTCTTCCGAAATTTCCTTCAGAAATTCCTACGGAAGTTTCTTCGGGACATCCTCCGCAAGTTTTTTCAGGAATTCCTGGACGAACTTCCGGAGGAATTCCTGGACGAACTTCCGAAGGAAATCCTGGAGGATCTTCCGGAGGAATTCCTGGACGAACTTCTGGAGGAATTCCTGGACGAACTTCCGAAGGAAATCCTGGAGGAACTTCCGGAGGAATTCCTGGAGGAACTTCCGGAGGAATTCCTGGAGGAACTTCCGGGAGAATTCCTGGAGGAACTTCCGGAGGAATTCCTGGAGGAACTTCCGGAGGAATTTTTGGATGAACTTCGCCAGGAAATCCTGGAGGAACCTCCGGAGAAATTCCTGGAGGAATGCCTGGAGGAACTTCCGCAGGAATTTTTGGATTTTTTTGTAGAAACTTCCGAAAGAATTTCTGTCGAAATTTTCGGAGGATCCGCTATAGAAAAAAAAACCATAAGGAAATTTCTAAGGAACTTTTAGAGGAATTCCAGGAGGAACTCCTTCCGATCTTCCAGGGGAAACCATGGAGGGAACTTTAGGGGAGCTCCTGAGGGAACTTACGGAGGAATTTTCTGGAAGCACTTCCGGAAGAAATCCTGGAGGAATAATTCTTTGGAGGACCTTTTGAAAGAATTTTCGGAGGAACTTCCGTAGAAATTCTTGGAAGCACTTCCGGAGGAATTCCTGGAGGCACTTTTAATTCCTTACGTTTCATCTTTCAAATTTCTTGCTATTTCCAACGGAAATTTGAAAAAATGTCTTGTGAAACTTCCTTGGATTTTCCGATAAAATATCTTTCAATTTTCTATGGGCATTCGTTGAAGTTTCCAATCGAAATTTCTTACGATTTCTTATGAAAATTCCTTACGATTTCCCATGCAAACCCCTTGCAGTTTCCCATGAGAAACTCTAACAGTTTCTCATAGTAATTCCTTGCAATTCCTTTTGGAAATTTGTTACAATTTCTTATTGACGTTCTTAACAATTTTCCATGAAATTTCCTAACAGTTTCTTATTGATTTTTCTTACAATTACGTTCACAATTTGCCATGGAAATTTCTTTGAATAGCACTTTTAACAATTTACTGTTGATATTCCCAACAGTTCCTCGTGGATATTCCTTACAAATTCCATTGAAATGCGTCACAAATTTACTAGCAGTTTGCCGATTGAAATCCCTCAAATGTTCTTATAGAAATTCCTCTAGAAATTTCAATGGAAATTCCTTACAATTCTCCATGGTTTCTCATGGAAGTTCCTCTCTGTTCTTGGTTTTCCATGGACATTCCTCAATTTTTTTCATGAAAAATCCCATAACAGTTTCTCATGGAAATTTCTTACAATTTCCCATAAAAATTCCATTTAATTTTCCTTAGAAATTCGTTTCTATTTTCAATAGAGATCCCTTGTAATTTGCCATCGGTATTATTTAAATAATTTCTATGGAAGTTCATACATTTTCCTATGGAAATTCCTAACAATTTACGATGGAAATCCCTATCAAATGTTAATGGAAATTTCTTACAAATGCCCGACGAAATTCCTTCCATTTCCCGTTCAAATTCCTCGCAATTTCGTATGGAAGTTCCTTACAATTTCCCCTGAAAAGTCATCATCATCATTTTCTCGTTATTTGTTTATTTATTTGACGCAAGCCTGTCCGCAAAGTTTGAGATTGTTCAAATGGTGCGGACAGGTTTGCGGTTTACCTTGCGTTTAGTACAATCCGCAAACTCATTCCGGATGCATTGTGCGTTGCTACGTTTGACTGCATGTATTCAAACTAGCTGTCAAATTTCCGGATTGCCTTCCGGATCCATTGTGCGCCGGCCTTTACTCGGCTTGTTTGCAACCACGAGCAGCTGTCACGGCAAAATCAAATGGGATTGTTTGCAACCACGAACCTGCGTTCGTGTTGGTGAGAAATGTCGGCGAGACCCTAATAGGACTCTAGTCGGGACGTGTGTGGGGCCCCTAATATGTGCGACAAAGACCGTAACCTTACCACAAATACACGACTTTTTTCCAATAAGAATCAAATAATAAACTATTTAGAACAGTTTTAGTACACTTATACTCTACACTGATAAAAGTTATGTAGTAAAACCAACAACATACATATGTTTGTTGGAACTATATCACAAAATAGTAATCTCAACTATCATCAATTTAAAAACATTCACACTGTAGTTGACATAACCATGAAAAATGTATTATTTTACCATGCCAAATAGTCAGTTTAACTAATAGTTATTTTGAGAAAAAATATCTCATCGAGCTGTCATAAAAAAACGCAGGAGATGGATACGGATAAAGATGATTCTTTTCTCAAATAAAGGAATTTAAACTTATTGATCAGCTTAGCGGTTTTCGCATTCAGACTGCGGAAAGCCAGCTCGGTAAGTAGAAACAGATCAAGTAATAAATAATACATATGTATCTCACAATGTTGCTCGGGTTTTTGCAGATGACTACTTTTGCGAGGAGGAGCTCGCCAAACCACGCATGAAAGCAAAACTGTCCAGAATATTGTTGCCACCAACATGGAATGCATTTTCATTAAATTACTACCGCAATGACTGAAACTGGAAATGTGTATGCTACCTCTGGCCGCGGTCCGCTGGTCGTCTTTGATAATGGTGCCCGAGATGGTGCCAGAAACTTGTGGATGGATTACTGTTTTCAAACGCCATTATTGGAAATATGAAAGGTGCCAAATTGTTTTAATACCTCAATGACATTCAACAGGATCAATTCTTTCAAAAATTATAAGACCACACAAATATGCTAATAAAAGGTGTAAACTAAAAAAGAAATCAAATACATAATGAGTATGAAATGCATTTCTGTATTCTGTGCCCCTACCGTGAATAGTAAATCCTTATTCTTTACAGTTAAACCTACCATGTTGAACGTCGTTTCACATAGTAGTATTGATGATAACATAGTCAAATAAACAACAATTCTTCTCTGCGACAACATAGTAAAATTTACATCAAATACGGTTGTTCTAAATACGCGTTGCGTTCTGCACAAATCAAGTGGTGAAATGTTTTTAATTTTACCCTCGATATAGTACACATTACTATGGTCTTTCTTTCAGTGTATACTCATTATTGTCAGTTGAGTTGTTTGTGTCTCTTATCAATTAAAGACGCGGTTTTATTTCGTTATCAGTGCTTCAGGGAAATTCTAATAATAGTTCGATAAACGAATAGCGTTTTTAAATAAAACCAGATATGCCTTCAGCCATGCCCTACACGGACGTACATCGTGCGTTTCTGCAATCCATATCTCACCATGGGACGATGAGTGCTAAACATGCCTTCAAGACGCTACAGTGCATATATGCGAAATGTAAGTGATTACTCATTACCGTTAACCATTAAACATTCAAATTAGCTTCATTTTCGTTAAACAACTCCCAATGTTTAAGACCATGACAGCGAAGAGCTCCCCACGCCAGACGACATCCCGGACGTGGTAGCCTCCATCAATGGAAAAATCCACCGATACGACCAGAAGATTTGCTTCGTCCACTTCGAACCCAACGCTACGGACTTCTACGTTTTCTGCAATCAAGTTGATTCGCCGATCGATCGGTTGCAGAACTACTACACCGAATCGGAGACGGCTCTGTTCCGGTTGATCCTAAGGGAGATGGCCACCAGTGAAGGGCACAAGCTGAAGCCAATTGTTTGTCTCAACCTGACGTCGGAAATCCATCAGGGAAAGCAGCTCAACAAGATGCGAGCTGAAGAACTGTTGGAGCAGTGGGAAAGGTTTGGTTATTTCGTCCTGCTGGATGGGATGTGGCATTTTGGACCGAAGACGGCTGGAGAGTTCGATCGGTATCTAACGGCTAACTATTCGGACCACATTCAGCACTGCAAGCTGTGCAAGGAATCGGTGTTCTATGTAAGTCGAATGGACGATGAACGAATGGGTGTATTTATAAAGTTAGAGTATCAATCATGGTTTGAACCAAAATGAAGGCGTTCGACGAGTCGCCGAAACTAGGACTAATTATTATCAATTCAGTAGAAAACCGAAATGGGCGATTAGCGAAGTTGGATTTTTCTCACATTCCGTACTCTAAACATAACTTCGGAAATGGAGCGCTGGTAAAAATGTATACGGTTTATGTAAGGTTCCTATGTAGAACTGTATAAAATCTGTCATCCGCTGGTTGAGTGTAAATGTAAGTAATATGCTCCATTGCTCCAATTAGGTCCATCAGTGCTTCAGTTCAAATCATAATAGATTTTAGTTTGAATTTGAACCATGATCAGTTTTCAGCTTATTTAAATGTTACAAAATTCCTTTTTAAAACTTGTTTTGTCAATCGGTTCTTGGGAAATAATGGCTTTCTTTTGATATATTAATCTTACTCTTGTGCCATAAGATGAGTCTTTTACGAACTTTTTGAAATGGTGCCACTGGCGCAAATTCAAGACATTTTTGAATCGCTTCATATTAATACTTAAATGTACCTCTATCACTTCCAATATTCCTGAATGTGATATTCATACTTTTTAGGTTAATTTCCTACCAACGAGATGCTAATTTCGACTTATTTCAAACCATGATACACTTTTGCCCTAGCTCAAACCATGATTGGATACCCTACATGCGCAAACTGGTTTAAATGTTTTGTTTCGTTTTTTTTTATCCACAGGGTGTCCAATGTCAGAAGTGTCCTGATTCATTCCATAAGGATTGTATGAAAAAGTATCTAAAACGTTTAACAACTTGTCCTGGATGTAAAACCTTGTGGTCTACACCTTTGTAGTAAATTTTATTGATACGTTGTGTAAGTAGGTTTTAGTACATCTTGTTCTCTATTATTTTACTACATCATTGATTAATTGTGTATGGTAATTGTGGTCTTAATAAAAACAATTTAGCTTTTTCATATTGTTTTCAATATTCGAATATTATTTAAACATCACTGAGCATAATATTAACTATTTGATTTTTGCTATCCAACTTTACACGCTCGGTTATGGTGACTGGCGAGTGCGGTAGTATCAATTTTCACAAAACTGGCGTTTGTCAAAAGGGAGATGACCTCTGTAGTAAACTCGACTAATCAATTAAACATTGATTTCTATAGCATAACGGTACACACTTATTCTCAACTCACTTGTTCGGCAATTTTTATTCACGGTTGTGCTTCGTAAATCATGAAAAATACCGAGAAAGTCAGCTATTCCAATGGAAATTACCGATTTTCTGTAAACGTTTTCATACGTTACTGTATAATACTCTGTACTGAAGAAACTATGCAAGGCGGAGTATAGGGATGATGGCGATATGGAAGGACACCTATTTAGAATGGATGAGTCGCAAGTCTGTCAAACGCTGGACAAGAGTTGGAACCAAGTCTCAAAGTTGCGATGGTGCTGAAGAGCATGCCGGACTCTTTCGATACTCTCACTACAGCACTCGAAAGCCGATCCGATCAAGAACTAACTATGGATTTGGTTAAAAGAAAGCTGCTTGATGAAGCTCAGAAGCGAGCTGAAAAATCTCATCATGGAGAAACCATTTTACGGGCAGGTGGTGATAGAGGAAAAGGAAGCATTATTTGTCATAACTGCAACCTGCAACAAACCAGTGCATATGAAGCGCGTATGTCTTTTACTGAAGTCCGGAAATTATCCCAATCATCCGCATAATGGAAAGAAGTCAAAAACTACATCCAAGGGCAAAAGTGCAAGAATTGGCAAATATACGTCGTTCGCTTTTATGGCCGGCGGAGATAAAAACTTTTTTTTTTTTTGTGTCTTTATTAAAGAGACTTTTAGCCCGAGGCTGGCTCGTCTCCGAGATAAAAACTTTTCCAAGGCATGGATCGTTGATTCAGGAGCGACATCGCATATGTGTGCCGACCGTACATTTTTTGATAAACTGGAGAACAGTTCGGGAGTATCCATTACTTTGGCCGACGGTAACAAGACGTACGTGAAGGGTATCGGTTCCGGTAAACTGTTATGCTATAATGATCAAGGCAAAGAAAATGTAATTGAATTGTCCGATGTATACTACGTTCCTGAGTTGGAGTCAAACCTGATATCAGTAAGCAGATTAATTGACAAAGGAGCAGAAGTCTATGTACTTTACGAAGTTCAGTGGGTGTTTTATCAAGAGCAGGGAAAGCGTTGCAGCCGTCGCACGTAAAGCCGGTGGACTGTTCCACCTGGAATTAGCAAAGCAACAAAGAATGCAGAATCCATATGTGGCACCGGAAGCTAGGGCATCGTGACCCCGAAGCAATTAGGCTTAGTGAGTGAAGATTTAGCTACGGGCATGGCCATTCGCAAATGTGACGTTCAGCAACCTTGCGAATGTTGTATTCAAGGTAAACTACCACCACGACTACCGTTTCCGAAAAAAGCAACAAGTAAATCATCAAAGATACTGGATCTCGTTCATACAGATATCTGTGGACCAATGAATACAATGTCACCGGGAGGTTCAAGATATTTTCTTACAATGATCGATGATTTCAGTCGATACACCTTTGTATATTTTCTCAAGCGTAAATCAGAAGCCGTTGACAAAATCGAAGAGTATGTGAGCGTGGTACACAATCGTCGAAATGGCACGCTGTATGATCCTTGATGCGAAGATGGATTTTCGATTTTGGGCCGAAGCAGTAAATACAGCGGTACATTTGGAAAACATCTTGCCATCACGTTCAGTAAACAAGACTCCATACGAGCTATGGTTCAACAAGAAACCAGACTATGGAAATTCACAAAGGTTCGGATGTCCGGCTTTTGTCCACGTGCCCAAAGTGAAGCGGACTAAGCTTGAACCAAAGGCTATCAAGCTAACATTTGTCGGATATTCTGATTATCACAAGGCTTTCCGTTTTATCGACCAAGTTACGAATGACATAGTGATTAGTAGAGATGCGCGGTTCGTTGAAAATGCAGAAGCAGATAATCATAAAAGTAAACCATTCCCAACAGTCATAGAGCATCAGTCGAATATTTATCATGACACGCCAGAAAAAATGAGCCGAATCAAGATAATGAGAATGTCGATCATACTTTTGAGGAAGAGGAATTTTCAACGTCTTCCGATTCAAGTTTGTATGATTCAACCTGTGAAATAGAAGATGATGTAAATGATAGTGCCGTAGCCACGGGGGTGGTTTTGAGCATACCCCCCCCCCCCCCCCCCTAAAGACAAAATTTTTAGAGGAAATTTTTTTTTCGAAAGAAAAAATGTTCGGAAAACCCCGCCCAGACCAATTTTCTGGCTACGCCACTGGTAAATGAAACTGAAATAGTAACACCACGAAGATCAAGTCGCAGCACAAGAGGAACATTGCCTTAGCGTTTTCGTGAGACAACGGGCATGTTGCGGAAAATTGATCCAGAGCCAAGAACGTACAAGGAAGCGATTGAAAGCCCAGAAGCAGAACTGTGGGTGGCAGCAATGAACGATGAAATGAAATCCCTGACTGAAAACCAAACTTGGACCCTGACGAACTTACCCGAAAATCGTAAAGTCGTGGGCTGTAAATGGACTTTCAAGCGCAAACTCGACGAGGATGGGAACATCGTATGGTACAAGGCCCGTTAAGTGGCTCAAGGTTTTTCTCAAATGTACGGGACAAATTTCGACGAAGTGTTCGCTCCAGTAGTTCGCCAAGTAACTTTCAGAACTTTGCTGACAGTTGCAGGCCAGAGGAACATGTTGGTGAAACACGCTGATGTGAACACTGCGTATCTACATGGAGAAATGGAAGAAGCAGTTTACATGAAACAACCGCCTGGATATACATCAGCACATTCTAATGCCGTATGTTTGCTCCATAAAGGTCTGTATGGACTTAGACAAGCTGGATGTATTTGGAACAAAAAGATTGATAGTGTTCTCAAGAAGATGAACTTCGTACAGTCCACTAACGATCCATGTCTTTATATGCGAAGCAGCAGAGAAGGAAATATATATCTCGTGATTTATGTGGATGACATCGATATTGCGTGTTACAACGAAGAGGAGTACGAGAACATCATGAAAGACTTGAATATGCTTCACCGTTACTTCTTTGGGCAACATCAAGCATTTTCTCGGCATTCAGGTACAGTACGATGGATTGGATTTGGATTGGATTTGGATTAGATTTGGATTTGGATTAGATTTGGATTTGGATTAGATTTGGATTTGGATTGGATTTGGATTTGATTTTGATTGGATTAAGATTGGATTTGGATTGGATTTGGATCAGATATGGATTGGATTTGGATAGAGTTTGGATTTAAATTATATTTGGATTGGATTAGCATTGGATTTGGTTTGGATTGAATTTGGATTAGCATGTATTTTCTTATCATTATTAGGTTGTTCCTCAATCTTATTAGTAATAAAGTTTAACGCCGCTTAGTTTTGGATTGCATTTGGGTAAGATTTGGAATGTTTTTTGGAAGAAATTGTCATTGTATTTGACAAACAAAAGAAGGTTTCAAAAATTTGTTGTTCTCTAATCATCCAACGAAAGTATGAATCACGTTCTATTTTTCGCGGCCCACAGTTTGGGAACCCACACTCTAAATCATTGTTCTGGTATTAAAACCATGATATTAAGTCAAGTTTATTTTGGTGTGCAGTTTTCAATGGAGTTAACCGGTTGCTCAATTGCAACCGATGTTCGCTTTTGTCGCATTTAAATAACCCAGGAGAAAAACAAGCATGGCATCCTATGCTAGAAGATTTTTTTTTGCGTTTTTTAATGAAAGAAGAAGGGAAATGTGGGGTTTGAGTAAAATGCCTTCAGCGTGTTATAATAGATTCACACATCAGCGTGTCAATCGGTGAGCAGCAAGCCATGATTCTGCCTCTTCCAATCAGTCCTCCGCGGCGTGCACACGCATCCACGGGGAGCCGCCGTCATAACTTCGTTCCGGCCATTAAGGGCTACATAGGTACCACACATGTTTCAGCAGCAGAACAAAGGGAACCGAACCGACAATCTTTATCTTGAAACTAAAACATCTTTTATACGTACAGCAATTCGAAAACTATTGTCTATTTTGAAGTAAAAATATTTTTGAAAAATCTGAGAGCATCTTTCTAATTTTAGATTATTTAGACATAAAACAGTTATAAACGCTAGGAATATTCAATTTTATAAATCCAAAAAAAGAAAAAACTATCGTGACGAAGTTATTTTCAGAGTGACAAAATAACGCCATTCCTACTGATCTCCGTAATACAGGCATCTGTGTGTGTGTGCGTCATCCTCTATTCCTCACCCATCTGGGGGCGTTGATCAAGTAGTACTACGAATAATTTGATCAGATCGTATGCTCCGTTATGGTGCCCTTTTTGTTACGAAGACTAGTACTACAAAAAGGATTCACTTCTGAAGCACGAAATGTTTCTTCAGAAAGTGTAGGGAATGGGATGTACTAGTTGTTCATAACAGGTACAGCAGAACTTCACAAGGACGCCCTTATTCGTACTATCTACTAAGGAAGTAGAAGGTCGAGAAGAGCCACCGTTGCTCACTAAAGCGTGAACCGGATACCTGGGACTCCCACAATATCCGCGGCAATAGCAGCAAACGATGCCCTGTACGTATTTAGTGGTTATTTTTATGAGTATTTGAATTGATAAAACGATGAAGGTTAGAAATATAAAGAGCTACTATGTGTACATCAATTTAGATCGTCCACCACAAATTCAATTAGTTATGATTATAATAGTAAGTTTTCTAAATACATTTTAGCTTCAAAAATAGAACTACCATAAATACAGTCAGATCTGCAAGAGTCTAATTAAGAGATCATCCATTCATGAAAATATGAGGAAAAAGAAGTAATATAGAGAGCATAACAAATATAACCACATTATAAAACTGAAGAATACAATGTTCACAATAAACATAATAAGAGGTTCAGAGATTATATCAAGCTATAGAATATAAGAGTGAAAGTTACTTGCAAATGCAATTTCTTTAAGACAAAGGAATTGATTGATTGGCAAGAAAACTAAATTGTAAGAGACCTTTTTGAACAAATTTTTATCCGACCTCCAAACTGTCGGTGAGAGCGATGATTCAATCTAACTTTAGACCCATTGACGTTAATTAATACTGCTAGTATTGGTAGAATGTGGGGGCAGCAGGGACTTTGTCCAAGGGCTTGACGATCCCTCCCCAGGCCATCTGCGAGTTGTGGCGCCTGCCTAGGACGTGGTGGGGTTTGACAGTGGGCCCTGTTAAACCTCTATAAAAAGCTGCATGTATCCGCAAGTAGGCTCCGCCAAAGCGACCGTGTGCCGCTCAAAGCGCACAAGCCCAAGTCCTGGTGTTAGGTGGGACGCTAAACAGCCCTGACACGACGGCCCTCCGGCGAGACAGGAGGTTTGCGCAGGCCCAATAAGCCGCCTGGGAAACCAATAGGCGACGAATAAAGGATCACGATTGGAAGCTTGGAACATGGAACTGCAAGTCGCTAGGTTTCGCAGGTTGCGACAGGATGATCTACGATGAATTACATCCCCGCAACTTCGACGTCGTGGCGCTGCAGGAGATTTGCTGGACAGGGCAGAAAGTGTGGAAAAGCGGGCATCGGGCGGCTACCTTCTACCAAAGCTGTGGCACCAACAACGAGCTGGGAACCGGCTTCATAGTGCTGGGAAAGATGCGCCAACGCGTGATTGGGTGGCAGCCAATCAACGCAAGGATGTGCAAGCTGAGGATTAAAGGCCGTTTCTTCAACTATAGCATCATCAACGTGCACTGCCCACACGAAGGGAGACCCGACGACGAGAAAGAAGCGTTCTACGCACAGCTGGAGCAGACATACGATGGATGCCCACTGCGGGACGTCAAAATCGTCATCGGTGACATGAACGCGCAGGTAGGAAGGGAGGAAATGTATAGACCGGTCATCGGACCGGATAGTCTGCACACCGTATCGAACGACAACGGCCAACGATGCATAAACTTCGCAGCCTCCCGCGGAATGGTAGTCCGAAGCACCTTCTTTCCCCGCAAGAATATCCACAAGGCCACATGGAGATCACCTAACCAAGAAACGGAAAACCAAATCGACCACGTTCTAATCGACGGTAAATTCTTCTCCGACATCACGAACGTCCGCACTTAACGCAGTGCGAATATTGAATCCGACCACTACCTCGTTGCAGTTTGCCTGCGCTCAAAACTCTCGACGGTGTACAACACGCGTCGAAGTCGGACGCCGCGGCTTAATATTGGGCGACTACAAGACGGTAGGCTAGCCCAAGAATACGCGCAGCAGCTGGAAGTGGCACTCCCAACGGAAGAGCAGCTAGGCGCAGCGTCTCTTGAAGATGGCTGGAGAGATATTCGATCCGCCATTGGTAGCACCGCAACCGCTGCACTTGGCACGGTGCCTCCGGATCGGAGAAACGACTGATATGACGGCGAATGTGAGCAGTTAGTAGAAGAGAAGAATGCAGCATGGGCGAGATTGCTGCAACACCGCACGAGGGCGAATGAGGCACGATATAAACAAGCGCGGAACAGACAAAACTCGATTTTCCGGAGGAAAAAGCGTCAGCAGGAAGATCGAGACCGTGAAGAGACGGAGCAACTGTACCGCACTAATAACACACGAAAGTTCTATGAGAAGTTGAACCGTTCACGTAAGGGCCACGTGCCACAGCCTGATATGTGCAAGGACATAAACGGGAACCTTCTTACGAACGAGCGTGAGGTGATCCAAAGGTGGCAGCAGCACTACGAAGAGCACCTGAATGGCGATGTGGCAGACGAAGATGGCGGTATGGTGATGGACCTAGGGGAACGCGCGCAGGACATAATTCTACCGGCCCCGGATCTCCAGGAAATCCAGGAGGAGATTGGCCGGCTGAAGAACAACAAAGCCCCTGGGGTTGACCAACTACCAGGAGAGCTATTTAAACACGGTGGTGAGGCACTGGCTAGAGCGCTGCACTGGGTCATTACCAAGATTTGGGAGGAGAAAGTTTTGCCGCAGGAGTGGATGGAAGGTGTCGTGTGTCCCATCTACAAAAAAGGCGATAAGCTGGATTGTAGCAACTACCGCGCAATCACATTGCTGAACGCCGCCTACAAGGTACTCTCCCAAATTTTATGCCGTCGACTAGCACCAATTGCAAGGGAGTTCGTGGGGCAGTACCAGGCGGGTTTTATGGGCGAACGTTCCACCACGGACCAGGTGTTCGCCATTCGCCAAGTACTGCAGAAGTGCCGCGAATACAACGTGCCCACACATCATCTATTCATCGACTTCAAAGCCGCATATGATACAATCGATCGGGACCAGCTATGGCAGCTAATGCACGAAAACGGATTTCCGGATAAACTGACACGGTTGATCAAAGCGACGATGATCGGGTGATGTGCGTAGTTCGAGTTTCAGGGGCAATCTCGAGTCCCTTCGAAACCCGCAGAGGGTTACGGCAAGGTGATGGTCTTTCGTGTCTGCTATTCAACATCGCTTTGGAAGGGGTAATACGAAGAGCAGGGATTAACACGAGTGGCACAATTTTCAATAAGTCCGTCCAGCTATTTGGCTTCGCCGACGACATAGATATTATGGCACGTAACTTTGAGAAGATGGAGGAAGCCTACATCAGACTGAAGAGGGAAGCCAAGCGGATCGGACTAGTCATCAACACGTCGAAGACGAAGTACATGATAGGAAGAGGTTCAAGAGAAGACAATGTGAGCCACCCACCGCGAGTTGGCATCGGTGGTGACGAAATCGAGGTGGTAGAAGAATTTGTGTACTTGGGCTCACTGGTGACTGCCGAAAATGATACCAGCAGAGAAATTCGGAGGCGTATAGTGGCTGGAAATCGTGCATACTTTGGACTCCGCAAGACGTTTCGATCGAATAGAGTTCGCCGCCGTACCAAACTGACCATCTACAAAACGCTCATTAGACCGGTAGTCCTCTACGGACACGAGACCTGGACGTTGCTCGTGGAGGACCAACGCGCACTCGGAGTTTTCGAAAGGAAAGTGCTGCGTACAATCTATGGTGGGGTGCAGATGGCGGACGGTACATGGAGGAGGCGAATGAACCACGAGTTGCATCAGCTGTTGGGAGAACCATCCATCGTTCACACCGCGAAAATCTGACGACTGCGGTGGGCCGGGCACGTAGCCAGAATGTCGGACAATAACCCGGTGAAAATGGTTCTCGACAACGATCCGACGGGCACAAGAAGGCGAGGTGCGCAGCGGGCAAGGTGGATCGATCAGGTGGAAGATGACTTGTGGACCCTCCGTAGACTGCGTGGCTGGCGACGTGTTGCCATGGACCGAGCCGAATGGAGAAGACTCTTACATACCGCACAGGCCACTTCGGCCTTAGTCTGAATAAATAAATAAAAGTATTGGTAGAACGAACAACAAATAATTTGTCAAGAGATATAATTATGACCATAAACAAACGTTCTACAAAAGGTTTTCAAGAGACATGAAAAGAACACATAGTTTATTTAATTGAAATATTATAAGAGAACAAGGATAGATCTCACCGAGTCTTCTAAGAAGCTTTAGAACTTTCCACCATTCAGCACAGAGGTTTTCTGGATCATGTCAAATAATCCTAGAATGGCTACACATATCCCGAAATGGAATTCATTTTCGATGAATTAGCACTGTATTAACACTGAACAAAAGATTAAAAAGCCAAGCAACTCCGTTTTTCTTCCAAACATACTCATATTCATTGACGGAAACCAGTAGAAAACAAATGAATCATTTAATTTAAATTTGACAACACTTTTTTCACATTCTATTCTGCTTTTTGTTACACCCATTATAATCTTCTAGGAATTTTCCTTGAGCCCGAACAATATAGACGACCGTGGTATCGTGCGTGGTAAGATCAGGGTAGTTATAAAAACCCCCAAAATTCTATTTTCTTCAAACCGGCATGAAAACCACTGAAACCACTTCGTCACACTATCTCTAGAATCTCAAAATCTAAATAGATTCATCACAGCGACGACACAACCGGCCGAATCATGTTATTTCGCCGATGATTTTCAATCGCGGGATTTTGACAAGAGATTTTTTTTTTCATCTCCGTAATACAGGCATCTGCATCTCTATTTAGACAGACGACATGAACTATCAAAAAATCCCGGATTAGTGGTATTACAACTTGGGTTTGGAAGAAATAGAATAAGGTCACATAAAATTTTCCATTTCGTTGATCTGTTTACCATAGAACCAATCATTAATTATTCGAAAATTATTATCAGAGATTTGAGAATTTTCATTTTAGGAGAATCTTTTAACCTTTTGGTAAAGAAACTAGATAGAATCGTGCAAATGTATCAACATTTAACGCCTATTTCCAGGCATGAAAGAGGTCTATTCTATGGCATAGGTAGTTTGATAAAAGTAGTGACAAGAAATATAATAACGATCTTGCCAAGATCAACAGACAGTAAGATAGTTTACCTAAACAAAACGACAATTTTAGAAAATAATGAACAAGTGAGATGCAACCCTAAAGTCCAAGATAGAATTCACAGAATAGTTAAAACAATTAATAAACAGCAAATTCTTATTAAAAATATTTTGTTTTCAAATTTAGAGAAGATATTTAAAATGGAAAAGGTAATTAAAACCAGATAACAATTTTCAGAGAAATATTCAACCTAAATCTAACCATCGACCCTGCAGCAAACCATACATTAAGAATATGTTCGAAGCCATTCAGCTATTTAAAGCAAATATTATTTCACAAAATATTTTTTCCACAGAGGAAATTTTAAATTACTCAGAAATCAAAATGTAACTCTAGAAACTTTTGAGAAAACTATCCAACATCTCGAATTACACTACAGTCGAAACAGGTGCTCAACAACGACCAAGAGGCATATTTGAAAACCAACGAATGTTATAAAATTGGAGAGACGGAAACCAGGTAAAAGAAGTATCCAAAGACTCATGTTATCCAAAACTTTTGTGTGGGACTTCTGGCAGCTGTGATTTTTTTTGGAAACACCTTTAGAGCAACAAGTCCAAAGAATCACCGATAACTACATTGTAGTATCAAGTGAAGAAAATGCTCTGATCTCATCCAACCGTGGACTTTCCAACAGAAACATAAACATTGATATTCTTTCGAAATTGTACGATCACAATAAATGAAAATTCTTTCACAGACACAGAGTGCATTATAGATAACCCATATTGCTAATACCTCTAAATGGACTACAGATTATTAGCAAACAAATCCTTAACAACGTAACACTTCAACAGTTAGAGGAAGTAAATCTGCAGACTTGAACACAACTTCAAACCTTACATATAACCAACTTAATTTACATATTAAGTACATCTACAGTCATTTTCATCGCTATAATTTTGATAGTCCTCCTAATAAAAGATCGTTTGAAGCTCCGGCAGAAGCAACCACAAGTTAACGTATGTACCAAGACGGTCCGTTCTTCCGGAGGGAGTAGTTAAAGAGAGGATTCAAGACAAAATTTTCAAAACGACTTATCTGCTTTTGTAAACAAAGATTCAAACGACGATTTGACGAATATGAAGGATTCCGCTACCTGTTGATGGTGTTGGTTTGCGTGGGAGAGCTATCAGATTCGTCAAATCGTCGTTTGAATCTTTGTTTACAAAAGCAGTTAAGTCGTTTTGAAAATTTTGTCTTGGATTAGCTCCACACCGAAAACACCAAGTCCCGCAACCGGATGCACATTCAGAATTTAATCAACGAGCACACCTTCGATGTCGGCGACCTCAAACCCATCGGCAGCTCTACGCAACAGCAACCAAACATTCTGGTGACATACGTGTGGATGACCGAAGTCCACCGCAAGCATCAGCACTTGGTAGGAAATGCATCAGTCATCAATAAACTTTGTAATTAATCGATAGATAATAAACCATTCATTCTGTTCTTGACCGTTTAGTTGACCAGCAGGTGTCCCGTGTTTAATGACCCGGTCCATTATTAATATATTGGGGAAGGATAGAGAGAAGGGAGACTTGATCCCCCTGTTTAACCGAGAACCAAAGTAGATTTGGTCTAGCGTATTTTTCCAGTACAGATTCTCTGGACAAATGATCGTTATGTGGTGTGTTATATGTTGACAACCTTATTGATTCTGCATGACGATTTGTTTGTTGAGGTTTGGGTTGAGGTTCTTAAAGATTTTTCTAGTTGCCACGCAAAATTTGGACATTTTGCTATAATTTTTTCACAGCCCAAAGCTATAAATATGCTGAATGATCAAATTGAAATTTGAATTTTTGAAATTCAAGTTGTTGCGTCATTATGGGGACACTTGATCCCTTATTTTGTCACACATACATAAATTTGGCGAAAAAAAATAGTAGTTTGTGCAACTAGTTGCAAAAAGATGATTTTTTCAGCACGAGTTGTGCGTTTATCCAACGAGGCTTGCCGAGTTGGATAAATACTACGAGTGCTGAAAAAATCGAATTTTGCAACGAGTTGAACACGCTATTTTTTGCAATGACGAGAAATGGGCTTAAATATGATAAATCTGTACCTAAATGGTACAATTTTATTCACTTAACATGACCAATCTTACCAAAAAATCATGTTGCTGCAGAAAACAGATTCCATGTTAGCGTGCTCCATTGTGTGCTCGACAGACCATAAGGCGATAGATAAACCTGCCTTTGGAGAATTTGATGTCATGTCCATTAAATTATTTGATTTATACCGTGACACTGAGAATACACTATTTGAACACTCACCCAAGCCAATTTAGCTAAATGTGGTCATGTAACTATTGTTCTAATGCTGGTTTTCCATTACACTGGATTTTGTTTTTACGCGATTTACATTTTCTCAATTTTCCACTCATCCTAAATGTTAAACGTATATTAATTATCATGTGATTTTTCTTTGATTTATTCTGGATTTTTTGAAACATGTTGCGAAGAGTTTGGTGGCAAATTGAAGTCACACGATCAAAAATACGAGCGAAAAAAAATCGTGTAAAAACAAAATCCTGTGTATAGCACCCAAATGAGTGCTTTAATGGATTTTATGCAACCCATTTGAGTTGCATAATGTTCATTAAAGCACCCATGTCATTGGTATGGAAAAGTAGGCCATTTTATCACTCGAACGCCAACTTTAAACCAAGTATTATGATCAGGAATTGCAAAAAAATAATTTGTTCTCATGAAGGGTTGAATTGAAAAAATATTTATTGAGCAGATATCATAGAAAGGTGATCAAGTCTCCACAAATTCTAAGATTGCATGCGCTTACTAAAATCGTTCATGAACACGCACAGCAAATCGAAAAATCTGCTCATTTTGGAGATTTTTTTTTAAACAATCAGAGAGCACCTTTTTACTTTTATCAACGCAAGCAAGCAAGAGAGACCAATTCCCCCGGAATATTTTCAAATTCGATTTGTGACAGCATCCCGGAGATCTTAATTACTAGCATAAAAAAGATGAATTTTTGATATTCTGTAAAGTCATAGCAGCACAGAACGCACTTTATTTAGCAACTTTCAAACATAAAATACCTAATCTAATCCTTGACTTTCGTGATAAGTCTCTAATGAGTCTCTACTGAGACTTGTGATTTAAAAAAAGCGATTATGACGCACAACAAAACAGTCTATAAGCGCGTTTACGGACGGAATGTGAGACTGATGAGACTACCACTTTCAGTGAAAGTGTATGATGTTGAGTTTCGGCACTCCCCCGTTTCCGTTGCTTCCACCGTTCGACTTGGAGGAAGAGTTCTTCTGCGTTAGTGCTGCCGAAATAGATCGTCCAACGATTTGCGTATTGAAGGCAGCTTTTCGCGAACCCCGCGGAATGGTGCCGGTTCGTTCTGGCGTGTCCAGCACCGAAAGCGACGGCAACGTGATGATGTTTTTCGTCGGGGACAGGGGATAGCGCGAGGAGGTAGCGGATTTGACCATGTTGAACTTGGCGTGGCGTTGATCGATGTCCGATCCCAGCGTTCCTGGTACGCCGGTATTGCGGACGACGAATTTGATGTTCGTGCCAAGGGGCGGTATCCTGGTGTTGGTTGCCGATGCCGACGAAGAAAGGATTGGCTTTTCCAGCGATAGCGATGACTTCGGTTGCGGTCTTTGACCGAGTGGTGCCAACCTTTTGTGCATAATACTATTGTTAAAGCGTGTAACTGATTGTGCGCTACTGTTCCGACTGCTAGACAGATCGTTGTTTGTTAAATAATTGTAGTTGTTGCTAATTAGAATTCCAAATGATTGATTCGATGATGGTATGATTAAATTATTAGAAGCTTTCTGTTTGGGTGTTTTTTCCACCGTATCTACGAACGAAATTACGGAATCGTTAGTATTTTTAATAAACTCTTTGGCATTTCTATGATTGTTTCGCATGATTTGACCAGAACTGATGTGAAGATATCGCTCGATATCATTAGGAACAAGCTGGAGTTCACTCTCTTTAAATTGCTTCGCATTCTTTCCACTCCTGGACGACCGGATTCGACTCATCCGGGGAGGATCAGCCGCGAATACTTCCTCATGGAAGGGATCCGAACATTTTGCAGTCGAGCTTTCCTGAATAGTTATGGCACTTCCGAGCACTCTCAGGTGCGGAAAGGCGGTCATCCACTCGAGAAACTCCTCACGCATCTTGCTATCGCTGGGCAGTTCTTCTTCGCCGTAAAGCATCCGCTCGATGCGTTCCCATTCCAACTGGTTCTGCTTCACGGCATCCTCCGCCCAAGGGATCGACCCGGTACTGCTCCTCCCCAAGCTACTGGTAGGGGACCTCGAGAACGATAGCTCCGTTAGGGTATCTGAGTCGTCGTCATCTTCGTCATCCTCGTCACCTCGCTCGTGACTATTCACACGCGTGTAGTTGCGATGCGTGGTCATTGCGCGTTTTCGAGTTGATATTCTCGAATATTTGCTACATTTTAGCTATTTTTTCAGTCGATTATATTGGCTGGCTAGAAAATAGATTTTCACGATTTGTTTATTTTTACTCCATTGGTGACCACAACAAAACGTATATGCGAGGGGTCTAACGATATTCACTGTTAGATTTAGCTATTTTTAAATCGGATTGAATGCAAAGTTCTTGTATTGCAACTGATTTTTTGTTGCGTTAAATCATTTTAAGTTAATTTTATGATTTTTCCTTCCATGGCCCCGCACGGAACGGGTGAAAAAGTCAATTTAGAATACTAATAGGTAGTTTTAAGGTAGAAATAATAACAATATTATTTCTCAAAACACCATAAGAGAAAAGTAACCTAAGAGTTTAAAATGTAGTTGGTAAAAAATTAAATACCTAGTTCGGTTCTGTTTAAATCAATAGTTCACTTACATTGAACATGTTCAAATCATTTAAAAAAACTTCATATGCGTATATTCGCCCCGGTAATATTTTGGTTTTATACTGGCATCAAAGCAGTCTTGTTGTCTTGTAGAGTGAATCATGATGTTCATAACCGTAATAAAACCAGAAATGATAGTTGGGCGTAATCGTTATTCTTCTGTAGGACTCAATGCATGAATCCGTTGATTTATATTAACACAATTAAGGAAAGTTTATTGATACTATTATAATTTTTTTAGACCATGGAATTCATCATTTAGTAGCAATTGCACTCAATATGGTATTCAAGAAACTTGCATACGATTTCCAATTGGTATGCGTATGCGCATCAAAGCATTCATTGACATTGACAGAAAACCGGCCGGTGGCCGGTTTTGACAGTTTAGGCTATTGTAGGTATGTGTTTACATCGCAATTTGGTTCATGTTTTCATTTATCTCCCTTCAATTAGATTTTATATCCACATATCGTTTTACCATTTGGAGTAATGCTGATTGTGTACAATTTTCATTAATTCAACTCGAAGTCAAGTAAGTATTTGTTTATATGTATTAATTTTATAATACGTTTCGACTAGTTTCGTCAGAAAACATATCTTTATAAAGCCATGTTTTTGCGTAGCAATACCGGCTTGTAATTAGATCGATATTGGAATATGATCAGAATGTTTTAGAATAAAAATATGGAAATAAGCCAATCTTATGTACCGTCATGATGATAATGACGTGAGATTGAGTCGCTGTTTCAACTACCGTAATCCAGGGGAACATTGATCATTTCTTTTATAGTTTTTTTTTTATGGAAATCGTGTTTTTTTATATTTTTAAAATGAGTACTGCTTCATGTAGAACGTATAAGGGTGTTCTTGATCTTTTGATAATGTTAAACTTGTTTTAAGAATCTTTTTAGCCTATTTTTTTAATTTTTCAATTTAGGGTAACTTTGATCATCAAACGTTTCAATGATTTATCTATAAAGCAAGCGTCTGTAAACGCTTTAAGGTAAGCAATTATAGTTGGAATCCCTTACACTGAGGCGATGTGCATCGATTGTATCTAGAATGGCATAATGACCGCTAGCTGAATTATGTGGGTTTTTAACAATAAAAATCAAAACTTTGAAACGGAAAATATGGATCAACCAAGAAAATAATATTACTTGCTAGCAGACCCGACGAACTTCGTTTCGCCTGAAATTGATTTATTCTCTGATTAGTTCTCGAGTTAAGCAGAAATTTCTGTTTCATTTGTATGGAAGCCGCCCTTTCAAGAAGGGGGAGTAGTTCCGAACTATCACTGAAACATGTCTTCCCTTCCAAAACCTCCACATGCAAGATTTGGTTCCATTTGCTTTATTAATTCCCGAATTATGAAGAAATTTGTGTATCATTTGTTTGGAGCCCCCCCTTTCCGAAGGAGGGAGGAGTCTCGAACTATCTTAAAAACCTTCCCCGGCCCAAAAAACCTTTGCATACAAATTTTCACGCCGATCGGTTCAGTAGTTTCCAAGTTTATAAGGGTCAGCCGACAGAAATTTATTTTTATTTAGGGGAACGGTTCGGCACTTCATCCCATAGCTCCCATCAAAAACAAAGCAATGAAAAGGAATTTGGTTTGTTTCTTATTTTTGTGATTTTTTTCAGCAGTAAGCACCCGTGATAGCAAAAAGAAGCGACGAGATTGGTGCTGTATTTCTTTGTTTCGCGATGAGATGAATATATGTTCAGTGAGATGGAAAATGGAACAGTTCCCCTACATACTAGCAGACCCAACGAACTTCGATTCGCCAAAAATTGATTCATTCTCTGATTAGTTCTCGAGTTATTCAGTAATTTCTATTTCATGTGTATGGGAGCCCCCCCTTTCCAGAAGGGGATTGGCTTAGAACCACCACAGAAAGATATCTTCCCTTCCACAACCTCCACATGCCAGATTTGGTTTCATTTGCTTGATTAATTCTCGAGTTATAAAGAAATTGGTGTTTCATCTGCATGGAAGCCCCCCTTTCCAAAGCGGGGAGGAATCTCAAACCATCTTAAGAACCTTCCCCGGCTCCAAAAACCTCTGTTTACAAATTTTCACGCCGACCCGTTCAGTAGTTTCCGAGTCTATAAGGTTCAGACAGACAGAAATTCATTTTTATGTACAACTAGCAGACCCGACGAACTTCGTTTCGCCTAAAATTGATTTATTCACTGATTAGTTCTCGAGTTATGCAGAAATTTCAACTTCATTTGTATGGGAGCCTCCCTTTCCAAAGCGGGGAGGGGTCTCAAACCATCTTAAGAACCTTCCCCGGCTCCAAAAATCTCTGCATACAAATTTGCACGCCGGTCGGTTCAGTAGTTTCCGAGTGTATGAGGTTCAGACAGACAGAAATTCATTTTTATGTATATAGAAGAAGAAGAAGAAAAGAAGATATAGAAGAAGATTACACAATTATAGGTACGAGATATTTTTTTTTGTTACTATATTTATTTGAGTGCTTTTTTTGAGTGAAAATAATAATGTTCAATTTATTTTTCAAATTTACCATGTAACCATGAAGCTATAAGGTACCCCGGGGCAAGTGGGACCTAAAAAAACGCTAATTCAGCAAAATTGTTAACGCATACTTAGAAAACAGAGTATTTCAGGACATTAACCACGGATACATAATTATATGCTTCCGTTGTTGAAGTGTAGACGTGTTGTAAGCCATTTATTCAGTTACAAAAAATATTGGTAGTGGCAGCAATAAATTTACCTATAGGATCCACTTACCCCTCCAAACGGGGCAAGTGGGACCTATTCTGCTTTATACTGTCGAGCGAAATTAATTTGAAGAATGTAGATATAATGTTCATGTTATTTCTGAGTCGTAGTATTTCAGACCATGGATGGAGGTTTATTGCTTGTCAGACTTTTGTTTTTGCAAAAAAAAAGGGATTACAATGTTAGCACATATAAAAACAAGACAACAGCCGGTTCACTGTTTGATTGGCTGTTGTCTGGCTTTCCATTAGATTACTTTCTTACTAAATGCGTTAGATGGAAAGGATAAGCAAATCTTTGTTCACTTTTCGAATGAATGTTTCTCTATTTAGAACACAAATTATTCCTTAAATTAGAACTTCAAAAGTAACGTTTTTATTCAGGCAATGCGCAGTGTTGTAAATTTGTAATAGAACGAAATGGCAAATTTATGTCTAAAGCACTTTATTTATCTGAAAATCTGTAAATCTGACGAAAATAAAAAAAAAACACAAGACAAAACCTGTTGATCTATTGTAGAATAAATAGATTATTTGCACTGTAAACGGAGAATTTCGCATAGTTATAACCATTGCTCTTTTCCATGCGGGAGATAATTTTCAGAAAGTAAAATACACATTTGGTAAATCAACTGTACACTACTTCTTAACAACGAAACCAAAGATATCGAACTGCATCTGATTCAGTTCCATATGATATATGAGTGTTGGAGCTATTTTTCACAAGACAACAATCTAAAAACAGTTAAAATGGTACTATCGAAAATGTTGTTAAAATATGTCCCACTTGCCCCACGTATATTAAAACTCAAGGGTAAGTTAAAATTGCAGGTTTTGGCATTAATCAAAACTTTTAAATCGTTTTCGATGTCACACAATTATTTAATTGCTCAAAATATTTACTTTCCACATCAATGATGAATTTTGAAACGACTTTTTAGTTGGAAATCCATTGAAATAAAATAAAAGTAATAGCTTTTGCCGGTAGTTCAAAGTCATGATTAAACAATACCATTAGTATGGTGCCACAAATAGTTTTGATTCCAAATATTTTTGTGTCAGGTGAATTCGTTGATTGTTCTGCTTCATCTTTCTAGAACATTGTTACCATTGAAAACGTTCACCGATTAATCGGCTGCCATAGTACCCACTTACCCCGTATTTTCACTTGCCCCGGGGTACCTTATATGCTTGTAAAAAACACAGCCCTAAAAGTTGACTTGAAGTGGAAAAGGGAGTTATAAGATCCAGGCTTCGGAATTCTCACTCATATGAATAAAAACCCAGGATTGATCCAAACAGCGGTGTGCAATTTTTTCATATTCTCCTTTGAGCAAATGTTCTCACACAATATTTTTCCGGATAGAAAGACGAACAATAAACTCGCGAGCGCCGGCTTGCCAGATAATTTAATCTTGGGCCTTCAAATTCTCCACCTAGCCACTTCTCCAGATAAGTTTTAAAAGCATATTCACAAAAATGTAGGTCCGCGACGGGATTCGAACACAAAACAATTTTAGAATGCGTAGAGCGCCCACTATAACCACGCCACCACACGAACCGATTAGAAGCAAGTAGAAAAACTGCTGTTTTGAACTAGGGCTTCCATTCCCGGAAACGATTTTCCGGGCAATCATATTTTCCGGGATTCCCGATTCCCGGGATCTATGTATCAGTTTCCCGAATTTCCCGGGAAATGAACATACTAAAATATTTTGCAATAATTGTCTTATTTTTTTAATTTGATGATAACGGATTTTGGACATTTTTTACTAACATCATCTCACTGTTACGCTACAGAATCATGCGGTGCATTCCAACATGTGTTGAAGAGAAGCGAGACAAAGAACCAGTTTGAATCTATCGTTCGTTTATTCAATAAGTCGGTAAGCGTTGTGAAGTCGAATTAAAATTTTAAATAAATTAAAATTAATTTAATTAAAAATTTAGTGTCTGTGGTGAAACAGCAGAGCTACCAATGTTCGCAGATAATCAGGCAATAGCAGTGACCGCTTTGGCAGGTTTGTCTTATTATCGTCAAAGGTTTTTAAAGACCATCAATCTTTTTTGATTCAATTCCCGAACAGATTCATATTCCGAAGATTCGGTTGTATGTTGAGATATTTCTGAAGTAGTTCATTTGAATATTTTATAATATTGGTGGGCTAGCAGATCTTGATGGAAAAACAGATTTTAGGTCTTTAGAATGCGATCATTACAACTGTCTTACAACAAATATTCGCAAAGCTTTAGCAATTTGATGCGTTTTAGGTGCTGTTCGGCATTTCAAACAAAGTTTGACTGAAAAAAATGTTATAGTCAGGATCATTAAAGTACGACAATCCAGCACTCGCCTGAAAGCTTTTTTATTTCGAATGGAAGAATTCTCATTTCAAATATTTCATTCATCTGCTTTAAATACCTTTCAAGTCGAAAATGTGTTCAAGTGAACGTACATCAATAAAAAAGGTTTATCCTTCAAAGTTGACCAGAAAATTCCATGCACTAAAACAAAGTCGTCGAGTATAAGAATAGTTCATGTTAGGAATATTTTGGTGATAATATAAGAGAATCTTTCGAAGCCGTCGTTGTCCAAAAATGGAAAAAAATGCGGATGCATCCTGAAAAAGTTTTGAAAAAAATATGGAAAAGTAGCACATAGCGGAGCTCATCAGGACACTGCATATCTTACTCTAGAGCCAGAGCAGATGCTGATACTTATGACATGGCGAACGTTTTGTAGAAGGAGTTAACGCTTTTCGAACTGAACAAAAACTTTTTCAGGCTTTCAACAACTCTTTGATCATTTGTAGAGTTTCCATCCCGGGACAAAAAATCCCGGGATTTAGGAAAGTTCGGGATTTCCCGATTCCCGGGATATTATTATTGAAATCCCGAAAATCCCGGGATACCCGGGACAAAAAATTCTGCTTCATTTCCGGTTCGCAAACAG